>NW_019384645.1:298653-304751 GCF_000671375.1 Centruroides sculpturatus | reverse complement strand
ACAAAAAATACAATATTTTAAACTATGTAAAATTTATTATATCAAATTCAATTTAAGACGTTTATTCGATTTAAACACGTATCAAATTTGTAAAAATTTCACTTCGTCCATCAATTCTGTGATAGAATCGATATTTTTTTTAGAAGCAGTATCCTTTATTTCTATCAGTCAATTAGTGGATAATTGAAAGTGAGTAGGTGGTGTACAGTTATCGTGTATATCTTCTAAGTACATCAAGTGTTTATCCTTTACGTTTCATCTTTCAAGAGGAAAGGATCCCTAACTAATATCTTAAAAACATAACCATTAGTGAAAAGTGATCTTTTTAACAAATTAAAAAATAAATGAGCTTGGATCAAAGGAGGAAAAAAGAAATAAAACACAAACAAAAATTTTTAAATTGGCCTAATTTTATATTTTTATTTATTATTTTTTGAAATAGTTTGCATAAAGTTATAAAATTACATTAATATTTTTCATGTTACATGTATATTATCCTATTTGCTGTAATTTGTAATTTAACGTCTTTTAATATTCTCTTTTTCTTTTTGTTCTGGAGATAATTAAAAACAGTCAAAAACAATAAGCATATATGAATTTTGTTGGGAATTTAAAGGTTTTTGATTTATTGTCAACAACATGTTACTATTTTTTAAATGATTGTTATTTTAGTAATCCAGATGTTTCATTTTTAAAGAATTTTTTCATTTAACTTCATGCTAAAGGAATCAAAAAACATCCAATTCTTATAAATTCACAAGAAACCCTATTTTAATAGTGTAACTATTAATTAGTTTAACATTCCTGAATGTCTTTGAATTGATGAAGATCCATCTTCCTTATATAGTATGTATAGTACTAAGAACTATCTCTACTGTGATATCTCTAAACTATAGTAACGTCCCCAAAATATTAATTTACAATGAATATCAAAAAGATGGGAAGGAAAATATAGAGAAAACAATCTGGCATTTAATAATACATAGATCCTTGTTATCCTGCATTGTAAGTAGCTGATTTATTACACATCTTTAAGGTGAGTTTAATAAGATTTAATTAAAAACATTATAATAATAAATATTTTTTCAACAGAAACATTGAAGAAGATAACTTTTTACTATGAGTTTTTATAAATTATAATTAATATTAACTTACCCAGAAATTATTTCATTTTTAAAACTATCAGCTTGACCAAAATGTGCCACAATATGTGCTAAAGTCCAACCTGGATTTTTTCGTATAATATCGCATAATTCTTGCACAGTATCTTTCGTTAGCATTTCTGGGAAGAGCATTACTATGAGTGGGATCTTATCTCTGAGTTGTAAATAAATAATCTCTGCTTCCGACTGATCTGTTGTCCGATGCAAACTAAATAAAATAAAAATATTGTGTAAACAAAATAATCCAAATGAAGGAAGTAATTATTACATTATTAATGATTTATTATAAGTAAACAATATAAAAGTTTAAATGAAATTAAGTTATGTTGCACCTCCATTACGTATAGTAATTGTGTTTATGCCTAAATACACTTGTGCCTATACATATGTATTACATTAGTTACATTTTTAATTGTTTATATATAATTGTTACTTTACTCCTTTCTGTTCCATTTTAACTATTTATACATTCCCCTTTCCTTACATTTGAATGTTTGTACACAAGCCTTCTGCTAATTGTGTACACACATTATCTATAACTTTCACCAAGTAATTATAATTCTTTAAGTCTTGGTTTACTTTCCTGAATTTTTGACACACCATCAAAACTCTGTGTTTATGTAATAAACAATTGTCTCTAGTAGTATAAAGATATCTCCTATTTTCTCATATGCATGTTATCTAAAGTTGGGTGTGGAATTTTAACATCTTCAGTTTCTGTGAATTACTGAAATGGTATTTCAGTAATTCACAGAAACTGAAGATGTTATTTAAACAATAAACAATATTTTCTCATAGTACATCAATGAGTGATTTGTCTATGTGGAAAACTTATGTTACATATACAAAGCTGGCCTATTTACAGATAACTTAGAACCTTATCCTCCCTTTTATATAATTATAAAATATATGAGTAAATTGTCTCAGGATGTGCTAGGATACTAAAAGGAATGAAATCCTTTCTCAATAATGTAAACTGTAATTAATAGTCACAATATGAAATATGACATTAATAATAATTATGTAATTAATAATTATTTAATTTGTGTCAGACTATTCATAAATGATATAGTAATTGTCAATGACATCACTTCTATGAAATGCTTTGTATAAAAGTATACATGGATCTGCAGCTTTCGTTTCTTAAGATCTTAATTCAAATATAAACAGAAAAAAAATCTCTTCTGAAACTAATGAAATAATGAAGTCCAACATCTTGAATAAAACATGACATTACAAATATACAGTGAGCATCAATTATCTGAAACAATTCGGAACTGGGGTTGTTTGGATAACTGATCATTTACAAAAAAATATATTAAACACAAAACTGTACTGTATATAATTTATATCACGTCTTACAAATGCATAACTTACATAATGTAGTATATTAAACTAGGCCTACAGTTTATGTTGGCAGGGAGGGGAATCATAAAAACAAATTACAATGAGCAATTATCATAAAAACAAATTACATGAGCAATTATTTATTGTGACATCGTCACAATGTCAGGCTGCAATTTTCAATCAAATTTTCATTTATTTAATTTAAAAATATTTTCCCCACCTTAAATTAATAGTGTCTTGCCCCTGTATATCATACATTTCCTGTTAGTAATGGAGTCATGCCAGTCATCTAACTCCTTTCAAGAAAAAAGTTTTGAATTGTACAAACTTCTGGTTTACACCACAAGTTTGTACAATTCAAAAATTTGTACAATTAACTATATGCAAACTTCTAGTTTACACCAGAAGTTTGTATATAGTTAATTGGAGAATCCTGANATTTAATTTGTTTAAAATTAATCAAACTTTTTAAATAAAAATTTATGAATAAAATAAAATATTTAAAAAAATGGCAATTTGTTATGATTATTTTTCACTGTCAATGTATAAATATAGAAGACGTTCTGTGAAGAAATTAAACTACTATAAAAACTTTAAGTCTGGCAAAAAAAAATTCACTTTATAAACTCATTATCATAAATAAATTCTGTTCAAAGTAATTAAGTTTCAGCATATTTTACTTGAATATAGTCTTTCATTTTTTAAAATTTAATTAGTTTATTATATTTTATTCACAATTCTTATGTCTGGTGGTCATTTCTATTTTCCATTATTTCAACAAAAAGTTTTCAAAAAGATAAAAGTTATTTTCAATTCTGTTTCTTTAAATGTCATAATTATTTTCTCTTATAAATTACTTCTGTATAATAGATACAAAAGCAGACGAAAAGAATTTGCTATAACAGTAAATGTATTTGTGTCCATGCACAGGAAGTAGCAAAGACTTCCAATGTAAGATTTAGTGCAAGGAGAGGATGGTTATGTTGATTTTAAGTCAAAATATAAGACTTGACATGCCATAACACCAAAAATCAGGTATTTCCAGGAAATGATAAAGAACTGACAAGAATTATTCAGTGCAATGTATTTGCAAAGGAGATGGGAACTTCCAATGTAAGATTTAGTGCAAGGAGAGGATGGTTATGTTGATTTTAAGTCAAAATATAAGACTTGACATGCCATAACACCAAAAACCAGGTATTTCCATGAAATGATAAAGAACTGGCAAGAATTATTCAGTGCAATGTATTTGCAAAGGAGATGGGAACAGTTTATTGTGTAAGCATGGGTGAAAGATAGGCATTTAAGTGTAATATAGGCAATTATAACAATATAAGCCATTCCTATTTTACTCTTATAGTACTAAAAGAAAAATGTTTCATTTAATTACCCAGGGATATTTAAGTGAAGTTGTTTACATTTGTCACCACATGAGGATTTACAGTACTTTGTATATATATATATATATATATACAGTGGTACCTTGGTATACGTCTGCTTTAGAATATGTCCAATTCGGAATATGTCCTGTTTGAACGAAACAAATTTTGCTCGGTATACGATTTTTGTTCGGTATACAACATAATTCAATTATACGCGCCATCAATGAACAAGTAGCACTATCAGTGTACTAGACCAGACTAGATGTTCGCGGTGCAACAGTTTATAACTTTGTTAAATTTCTTCTGATTTTAATTCGTAAGTAAAATTTTATTATTTTTATTAATCACGAATCGCAAAAAAGCAAATGAAAAGCGACAGAAAACTAAAAAAATAACTAGAGTTACAACAGAACTGATAAAAGAGATTGTTGAGAAATACGAAAGTGGCACGCGTGTTCGAGATTTTAACTGTTGCCTACCGTATTCCGAGAATGACGATATGGACAATTGCAAAAAATAAAGACATTATTAAATCTGCTAACGTTGCAAAAGGGGTTAAATCAATTTCTAAACAGAGATTGAAGACATTAGATCATGTTGAGAAATTGCTTTTGCTTTAGATAACTGAAAAACAGTGCTGGAGACAGCATATCGGAAGCAATTATTTGAGAGAAAGCTAAAAAGATACATGCTGATCTCAGGAAAAATCAAGCAGGAACTAGCCAGGAAAGCGATGTGTTTAAAGCCAGCCATTTTTTTTTTTCATGAGAACGGATTAATCATTTTTACATTACTTCTTATGGGAAAGGTTGGTTTGGTATACGTCCAATTCGGTATATAAGTCCAAACATTGGGAACGGATTAAGGTCGTATACCAAGGTTTCACTGTATTTTAAAATATGTAGTGCAGTACATATTAATTTTAAAAAATAATCTACAATTTATTTTTGCTTTGGCTGGAACATTTAGTAGAAAAATAAACAAAATTTGTCTATATTAAGCAGAGTCCTGATTAACAGGAAAGCAATGTATTTTATTCATATAAAGCTGAGAAAAAATTAATCATCATCATTTATTAAAAACAATGCATATATTAATTTTCCAATTTTATTAACATTAACAAAAGTTTTAAATATTGAAACAGTAATTTAATCATCGTAATTTAAGTTTAACTTTGACGTATTGAAATAATAACTTAACTTTCAAATTAAGTCATTATTCAGATACATCCTAATGCAACATTAGTTAAGTATGTGTTTCTTGTATTACAATATTTATAACAATTATAAGCATATTGAAATATTTATTTTAAAAAATATCAAAACAGAGATAATTATTTAATTACCTGTGCAGTCTTAGCCCAATGTAAAGGTGTCCCTCCATTTTTCATATCCTTTGCATGCAGCTGATTTGGATACATATCAATGATTTCTTTAGCACAACTGTTGTGTGATTATAAATATTTTAAAATAAAATAAGATTTTGAAAAATTTAATAAAATTTAGCACTAAATAAAATCTACCTAAAGATAATTTTACACTAAACTAAATACAGGATTAAAATTAAGGATCATTTCATTTTAAAAAAAAGGATTAGCTAGAAAAATAATAATAATTTAATTTGTTTAAAATTAATCAAACTTTTTAAATAAAAATTTATGAATAAAATAAAATATTTAAAAAAATGGCAATTTGTTATGATTATTTTTCACTGTCAATGTATAAATATAGAAGACGTTCTGTGAAGAAATTAAACTACTATAAAAACTTTAAGTCTGGCAAAAAAAAATTCACTTTATAAACTCATTATCATAAATAAATTCTGTTCAAAGTAATTAAGTTTCAGCATATTTTACTTGAATATAGTCTTTCATTTTTTAAAATTTAATTAGTTTATTATATTTTATTCACAATTCTTATGTCTGGTGGTCATTTCTATTTTCCATTATTTCAACAAAAAGTTTTCAAAAAGATAAAAGTTATTTTCAATTCTGTTTCTTTAAATGTCATAATTATTTTCTCTTATAAATTACTTCTGTATAATAGATACAAAAGCAGACGAAAAGAATTTGCTATAACAGTAAATGTATTTGTGTCCATGCACAGGAAGTAGCAAAGACTTCCAATGTAAGATTTAGTGCAAGGAGAGGATGGTTATGTTGATTTTAAGTCAAAATATAAGACTTGACATGCCATAACACCAAAAA
>NW_019384645.1:245487-294216 GCF_000671375.1 Centruroides sculpturatus | reverse complement strand
CAAAGTCAGAGTGTTGACCAGATGGCACTACTTCCTATCATTTGACATTGCAATTTTTTATTCAGAATTTGCCTCATCTCTTTTGAGAAACCAAAAGCACATCAAGCTTTCTATTACACAGAAAAGACAGCATGGAAACCTTTCTCGAGGCTATAGAATTTTTGGTACCATTCCATATATGGGACACAAATGGCAGAGGCATCTGTACTGTCATGATCTGCCACACTATCCTAGTCAGGCCAGTCTTACAATGAGTAGCATTCGATGGGAAGATAATATATTAATTAGGGGAAGGGAGTCGGATAAATGTATTTCATTCTTTTCCCCGTGTTACTGTAACATATTAACAACAGGGCTCTGATTGACCTGACTGAGACAAAAGGCGTGATCAATAACTACATAATTCCCAGTCACACTTGACAGGAAACTATCTAGTACAGAATATCTTGCTTAATTCATTTAATGCCAGGTTCTATCTTTTACTATTTCAGGCTTTCTTTAAAAGATTTAATTTATTTGTTAACAAAGATAATTTTCAATTTATATATAAACTTCTAATAACTTATATTTCATTATCATAATACATTTAATCTAACTATAAACAACTTTCTAACCTGTATAATTTCCTTGCTTGTTATTGCAGCGTAATGATAAATGCTGTTTCCGTCTACATCCAGAATATCTAGTCTTGCATCCATTGCTATCAATGTTTGAACTAATGAAAGGTGTTGCCTTTTAATTGCAATATGAAGTGGAGTAACCATAGTTTCTTTACAGGTTTCATTAATACTTCTGCAATATTATTTAGTTATAATATATTACTGAATAAAACTTCTAAGATAATAAATTTAATTATTTACATATCAAATACTGAATTCTATAATAATTTCTATAAATATTGTGAATTAAGTCTACTTTGAATTGAAAAACAAAACTTCTTAAAACACAAACTAAAATTTTTAAATACTATAATTTATTTAGTTCTTAAATTACATTAATATTTTTCATGTTACATGTATATTATCCTATTTGCTGTAATTTGTAATTTAACGTCTTTTAATATTCTCTTTTTCTTTTTGTTCTGGAGATAATTAAAAACAGTCAAAAACAATAAGTATATATGAATTTTGTTAGGAATTTAAAGGTTTTTGATTTATTGTCAACAACATGTTACTATTTTTTAAATAATTCTGTTATTTTAGTAATCCAAATGTTTCATTTTTAAAGAATTTTTTCATTTAACTTCATGCTAAAGGAATCAAAAAACATCCAATTCTTATAAATTCACAAGAAACCCTATTTTAATAGTGTAACTATTAATTAGTCTAACATTCCTGAATGTCTTTGAATTGATGAAGATTCATCTTCCTTATATAGTATGTATAGTACTAAGAAATATCTCTACTGTGATATCTCTAAACTATAGTAACGTCCCCAAAATATTAATTTACAATGAATATGGAAAAGATGGGAAGGAAAATATAGAGAAAACAATCTGGCATTTAATAATACATAGATCCTTGTTATCCTGCATTGTAAGTAGCTGATTTATTACACATCTTTAAGGTGAGTTTAATAAGATTTAATTAAAAACATTATAATAATAAATATTTTTTCAACAGAAACATTGAAGAAGATAACTTTTTACTATGAGTTTTTATAAATTATAATTAATATTAACTTACCCAGAAATTATTTCATTTTTAAAACTATCAGCTTGACCAAAATGTGTCACAATATGTGCTAAAGTCCAACCTGGATTTTTTCGTATAATATCGCATAATTCTTGCACAGTATCTTTCGTTAGCATTTCTGGGAAGAGCATTACTATGAGTGGGATCTTATCTCTGAGTTGTAAATAAATAATCTCTGCTTCCGACTGATCTGTTGTCCGATGCAAACTAAATAAAATAAAAATATTGTGTAAACAAAATAATCCAAATGAAGGAAGTAATTATTACATTATTAATGATTTATTATAAGTAAACAATATAAAAGTTTAAATGAAATTAAGTTATGTTGCACCTCCATTACGTATAGTAATTGTGTTTATGCATAAATACACTTGTGCCTATACATATGTATTACATTAGTTACATTTTTAATTGTTTATATATAATTGTTACTTTACTCCTTTCTGTTCCATTTTAACTATTTATACATTCCCCTTTCCTTACATTTGAATGTTTGTACACAAGCCTTCTGCTAATTGTGTACACACATTATCTATAACTTTCACCAAGTAATTATAATTCTTTAAGTCTTGGTTTACTTTCCTGAATTTTTGACACACCATCAAAACTCTGTGTTTATGTAATAAACAATTGTCTCTAGTAGTATCAAAATGTGTCTTATTTTCTCATATGCATGTTATCTAAAGTTGGGTGTGGAATTTTAACATCTTCAGTTTCTGTGAATTACTGAAATGGTATTTCAGTAATTCACAGAAACTGAAGATGTTATTTAAACAATAAACAATATTTTCTCATAGTACATCAATGAGTGATTTGTCTATGTGGAAAACTTATGTTACATAAACAAAGCTGGCCTATTTACAGATAACTTAGAACCTTATCCTCCCTTTTATATAATTATAGAATATATGGGTAAATTGTCTCAGGATGTGCTAGGATACTAAAAGGAATGAAATCCTTTCTCAATAATGTAAACTGTAATTAATAGTCACAATATGAAATATGACATTAATAATAATTATGTAATTAATAATTATTTAATTTGTGTCAGACTATTCATAAATGATATAGTAATTGTCAATGACATCACTTCTATGAAATGCTTTGTATAAAAGTATACATGGATCTGCAGCTTTCGTTTCTTAAGATCTTAATTCAAATATAAACAGAAAAAAAATCTCTTCTGAAACTAATGAAATAATGAAGTCCAACGTCTTGAATAAAACATGACATTACAAATATACAGTGAGCATCAATTATCTGAAACAATTCGGAACTGGGGTTGTTTGGATAACTGATCATTTACAAAAAAATATATTAAACACAAAACTGTACTGTATATAATTTATATCACGTCTTACAAATGCATAACTTACATAATGTAGTATATTAAACTAGGCCTACAGTTTATGTTGGCAGGGAGGGGAATCATAAAAACAAATTACAATGAGCAATTATCATAAAAACAAATTACATGAGCAATTATTTATTGTGACATCGTCACAATGTCAGGCTGCAATTTTCAATCAAATTTTCATTTATTTAATTTAAAAATATTTTCCCCACCTTAAATTAATAGTGTCTTGCCCCTGTATATCATACATTTCCTGTTAGTAATGGAGTCATGCCAGTCATCTAACTCCTTTCAAGAAAAAAGTTTTGAATTGTACAAACTTCTGGTTTACACCACAAGTTTGTACAATTCAAAAATTTGTACAATTAACTATATGCAAACTTCTAGTTTACACCAGAAGTTTGTATATAGTTAATTGGAGAATCCTGACCTGAGCTTTCCATATCTGGTCATGACGTATCTAACTTTGTTATTGAGATTAAGGAAGGGCAGACAACAGTGGAAATTTTACAAAATTCTAATACATAGAAGTACCACATAAGTGTCTTATTTCTTTCGTAACGTAGATTCCGCCATAAAGACTATGTTCCCAAAGTGTGTAAAGGACATTACGAAAAAAAGAAGGCACTTATGTGATACTTCTATGTATTAGAATTTTGTAATATATCAATTTTTCATCCCGGCATTTTTAATTAATTAGTTTAATTAATGTTTAATTGATAGTGGAAATTTATAGGTGTACAATTTTTTTCAAATTGCAGTCCAATGATATAATTTATAAATAGCTATGAATGCTAATTTAGAATAAAAAGAATAAATTAGCATAGCTATGATATGCTAATTTATTCTTTTTTGTATGTTGACTGCTTAAAAAAAGGTTATAATAATACATGATTGGTATTAAATTTATCATCATATAAAGCTGATTTACTTTACTGAATCAATCAATAAATCTTTAATTAATAGTAAGTGACATTTAAGGAATGCTAACATTTTCAATCCAGTTTTTGATCTTATTGATCTACTTCTTGATAATTTTTTCAATTAACATATTGTCTGGCTTTACTAAAACACGATAATTAAAATAACCTTAGAAATTATTATGATCATTAAGAAAGTATTATTTATCATTATAAAAGTACATTACAAATTACTATAGAAGTATTTCATACAATATATTATAGCTGTGAATAAAGACCATTGTTGTATACCTACAGTTTTTTTTAGATCCAGACAGGAAATAGAAATGTACTGTACATGTTTAAGGAAATTAAAGAAATAAATTTCAGTTGACATTTGTTAATCATTTTGTGTTTTTTAATAATAATCTTACAATTTTTTATACAAACATTAAGACACTTAAAATAACATAAAATACTCATTAAATCAAATACCAAACAAAGTGCCAAATTATCGTGCTATTGTATGGCTAAGTTAGTGATTAGAAACTAATCAATTTTCTAATCATTAGCTTGGCCATACAACAACCCAATAATTTGTCACTTTTTTTGGTTTAAAAAGTAAAAAAAAATCCAATTTTTTTTTGTTTAAAACATTTTAAAAACTGTTTTTTAGAATTTTGTCTTGGAATTAGTTATTATTAACTAGAGATTTATATTGCAAATAAATTGTTTCCTGTCAGTATGCACTACTGAAAGTACTAGCGGACGAGTTCATTCTCCAAGACTCCACTCCTGTAATCATAAAATAATTCCATTGTTAATCATAAAATAATTCCATTGTTTCAGCTTTTCATGCTATTCATATTGTTGAGAAGAATAACGTACTTGTTAGCCATTTTCAATTTGATTATGAACAAAGATATCATCTGTATTTTGCAGTAATATGAGTTTTTATTTTCTTAATATTTTTTCAAAGATATAAAACAAAGTTATTTTGAGAGCAGCAAAGATGGAGTTGCAACAAAGTAATTTGTTGTTAGTTATTTTATTTCTTTTAATTTTGAGTATTGTATGGTTAAGGAACTGTTGTAATCTACAATTTGCATGCATTTTCTACATGCGAATTGTTAATTACCAAAAGAAAAAATTTAACACTCTTAGTATCATCTAAACCTTATCATCAACGACAACGTCACTGGTAAGACGATACCTATGTAAACATTGACACCATTTGAATTTCTACCAACCGACGCTCTAACAGACCACAGTGTACCTGAAGAAGGCCAAAAACGTTCATACTCATGTATAAACAGCTAGAAACAAGTGAGAAAGGTTTTATCTTGGTCATCTTAAAATAGTTCTAGCTTCATATGCATAGAAATGCATAGAAGTTAAATAAGCTATAAAAGTATTTCATACAATATATTATAGCTGTTACAATACAATATATTATAGCTGATAACAAATAGAATGCCAGTCATCTATGTAACTCCGTTCCGGAAAAAATTTTTTAACTGCAATCACGTGACTTCTGGTCTAGACTGATAATTGGGACCTCCTGCCCCTAAGCTTTCCACATCTGGTCTCAAATTTCAACTATCTAACACCGTTCTCCAGATTAAGGAAGAACAGGCAGACGGCGCCAGTGGGAATTTATAGGTTTATAATTTTTTCATATTGCAGCCCAAAAATAAATGAGATAAAACACACAAGAGTATTCATTTATAACCCATTAAAACAACAAATGATTCTTTTAGTCATATCTAGAAAATTATAACGTATATCATATCCAAATAATAAATTTCTAAACATTGATAACTAATTTTTGCATGCAATGTTATAATATAAAATAAATTATATTCAGACTGACTTATAAAACACTTAATTTGATCTGAGAATGAACTGTAGAGTTAACAGTAATTCAAATAATTACACTCATTAGTTAATAATGAAAAGAGAGACAGAGAAGAATGTACGGACGGGCAGTTAGATTCAAACGCACATACGGACAGACGAAAGAATGCAAGGAGCAATGTATCAGAAAAAACAAAAGGGACCATCCATAAATGACATCCACACAAGAAGGGAGGGAGGGAGTTTTGACAAGTCAGACAAGGGGGAAGGTAGGCGAGGGGTCGAACTTCAACGGACATCCATTTTATATCATTAACTTTTATACAGTTTATGCACTTTATTATTCGTAAAACGACAAAGGTTTCGAGGGGAATCGAGTTTCGTCAAACGTCCGAAGACAGGAGGAGGTTACGGACTCTGACAGACCGGGACGACGAAGGAGGAGGAGCACAAATTTCAAGGAAAATGCGGACGTAATTTACGGACGGCCCCAACGAGTATCGTGCAAAGTTAAAGAAAACCTCTTTTCTAGCTTGTCGAACAGGTTTTGCCATTTGCTTCAAAAAAGATAATTTTCAATCTTACTTCAAAACTACATATTTCAAA
The DNA here is from genome assembly GCF_000671375.1 of Centruroides sculpturatus. Classification (NCBI taxonomy): domain Eukaryota; kingdom Metazoa; phylum Arthropoda; class Arachnida; order Scorpiones; family Buthidae; genus Centruroides; species Centruroides sculpturatus. Next base: position 287,806 of record NW_019384645.1, on the reverse strand, counting down.
AACGGAATATTTTTCAAACGTATAACTCCTAGAAAATATAAATAAATAACTCGCGAAAGAAAAAAAACTGGGTGTATTTTAAATTAATCAAACAAACAAACTGTAATCAAAAATAATATTACCTATAAGCAACATTTGGATTTGAACACGTGAGTCCTTGATGAAGAACAGTTTCGTAAGAAGAATTTTCTTTATTTAAATACAAAACTAAACATTCTTCGCGAGAGAGGATCGAGCAATGGACGTGATCTTCAGGTTTTACTTCCACAACTCGATATGGATTACTTAAATCGGGATTGTTTCGACGTAGACCATCCAAAAGTCCTCTTAAAAACAGGGCCATCGTGTAGATATAACTGAAAAATAAAATTGCACATTTCTTTAATAATACAAGTTTATACGTCATTATCTCAAAATATATTTATAATTTTAAAACCTACCGCAATAAAAGAACGAACAGTTATTATTCGATGAGTATTAATGAAGTAATGCTACTAACGATACTTATTTTCCTGCATATTCTTCCAATTTAGATATACGACCGACTTAACTCCTACTGTCTTACTGATGGTGTCAATCCACGTGATAATTTGCAACAACACTCTAGTCGACCCTAATTTGATCATTTTTCAAAAATTTTTTATTACTATAAAATATTTTTTAAATTTAAGTGCCGTTACATTTGAAGTTTAATAAATACATTAATTTTTACGATTAGAATTAAAATGGAGTTTACATTGATGTAACTTTGGTGTGCTAAATTTCATTCTTTCAAAAATTTATAACGAGGCGGCCGGATGGCGGAGAGGTTAACATGTCGGCCTGCGGCATTGAGGGATCCGGAATCGAATCCGGACCGCTCGAAAAACTCGGGAAATTTTTGAAGTGGTCCGTCTCCGGCATGTCGGGTCCGGCAACGCCATTATGGGCTTGATTAAAATGTTAAAATAATTTCGTTTCTTAATAAATAAAATTAAAAATTAATTAAATTTTTAGACGTCAAGAACTTTAACTTATTCTAAAGTAATGTTGATGCTAGTCGAAAATCCCAGGAGTTTCCTGAAATGGTCTGTTCGGGAGATGTCGGGCCTCGCTCCCTCACCCCATTGTGGGTTGGGCCGAACCCACTATTGGCTCGAAAAAAGGCCTTCTTAATGTGGAGTTGCGCAAAAAGTCGAAACCAATAATGTCATCTCCGAAATTTTAAATTTACTCAACAATTCTCTAAATGCAAATTTTTCTTGCACTTTAATCCCACGCCTCCGATATTTATACAATGTTGAAGAAAACTTGGCGCAAACACATTTGAGTTTTTCTTACCAGTCCAATTCTATCCAAACAAATTCTATCACATAAATCTTTTATATTCCAGAATGGCCGCGGCCATCGTTTTATCCGAGGTGGCATCAATCCACATTACCTTGGATAATCGGGATTCTGTTAAACATCCACAGGCCCACTCGCTCGCCAGACCCGATAGCTCTCAATTTCTTGTGCGGGCTATAGAAAGTCCGACTCCACTTGAGGTACGAAACACGATTCCCTCGACCCATTAACCATTAATTTTAATTGCATCCATGCCCCTAATACACAAACCTCCCTGAAAAATTTCAGAAGTTTCGACAAAAGGCACAGGAGTTATTAATCTTTAATTTGGGTTAAGAAATTCTTCTCCCCCACAAACATCCATAAGGAAAACCAGTGTCCAAATAAAATGTAAAAATCTTGGAAACGGGTCATTTTTCTGACCGATAGCCACAATTTCCCTCATTTATAACCAGAAATTATTCGGGCTATAAATATGCTATTATTCATGATTAAATATTAAGTAATTTGGTATTAGAGGTAGACGTTAGGCGCCATCTCTTATCTAAATCATTAATTATAAATTTTTGATAATTTATTAAATAATTTGGACTTGAATCCTCAACCTCAGCCTATATATTAACTCTTTCCCCATAAAATGTATCTGGCCTCCCTGCACATATGTATATTTACAAACTACACAACTATATACACAAAAAGAAGAATTATAATTTAAATCAAACTTTTATTTCATGCTTATTATAATACATATTTTTAGCCCCACAAAAGCAATCTTTTGGTATATATGTTTATATTGGCAATTTTCCTTCAACTTTGTTGAAAAATCAGGCTCTTAATCCATTACTTATCACTAGATCAACTACTTTTTATATTTATTGCTAAGATATTTCATGCTATATGGAAGAACGATTTGTGCAAATACTGGAACTATGTTTTCCATATACATATATGCATTTAGTTCCATTTTTAATAATTACAATAATCATATACTTATATACTTTACTAACTTAGAATAAATATTAATCATACATTTGCTAAAAAATTAAACTATACATTTTTCTTTGTCAAGTATTCTTATATAATCTCTAGCACCATGTACCTGTAATCGGTCAAATTTCGCTGAATATTGCTACTTTACAGTTTTGTTCTTCTTTNTAATAGAATTTAATTGAATATACAGGATGGTTCGAGTCAGTTAACTGAAAAATGTCTTCAGATTATTTTAGGAATGATTAAAGTTGGTTTAGAATAGTTATGTGTTTTTCATAAATCACTTTGTTAAAAAGATAGTTCTTAAGATGTCTCAGTTACAAAATATATATGTAGGGTTTTTTAAAAAGTATTGAGTTTGTGTGTTTATATTTTCTGCAAAATTTAATTGTTTGGCCAATTACCAATTGGAATTCAGCTGGAGATGGCACATTAGGATCACAATTAAAAAGAATTTTATTTCTTTTCAAAAACATCAATATCTACTTCTTAAGTCCATTCATTTTAAGAGAATATTAATCTCTTATATTTAAAAAAGAAAATCCTGTAAGCAAAATTTTAAAAATTAAACTTTATGCCTAGATTCATATTCTCAATGAAATATTTCCCAATTGAAACATACATTCCTTCATTGAAAACAGAAATCTGAAAGAAAATGAAAATTCTTCAAAAAAAAAAAAAAAGACAAAATTGACAGTTTTGTATTTGTTACCAAAGCACAGTTTCATAGTTCTGACAGAGGAATCTACAATCTCAATCAGATAGGCAAATCTTGGTATGTGGCAACTGATGTTTTTCAACAAAAACAAAGTAGTCATTGATTTCCACTGGATTAGAAAATAATCCAAGCAGTGGGACCTGCAAGATTTTATCTTGGGGACAAAACACAATTTAGATCAAATAATCAATTTGATTTAGCATATTTCTTTAAAAGACTCATTGAAATTTTAAAATTACTTAGAATTTAAAAAGTAGCCAAACTGTCTGAAAAAACTTTTTTATAGTTTAATTCAATTTCAACTTTCAACATTGATCAAATAGTTTTTATTCAACAATTTAAATTAAAAAAAGCTTGAATTAAATAGACATGTGCATAATGAGTTGTATTTAAAACTTCATTTCCAGTTTTCTTTCTTCAACTACAATTCATTTTTAATAAATTGTTTCATACTGTTGATTTGATTTAGTGAAGAAATATACAAGAACATTAATGTAAGTAGAATTCATTTTAAGTAATTATTAAACAAATGAACAACAAATTTCCAATTTCTTGAAACCAAAACCAAAGCAAAGCTAACATATCTAGAAAAAGCAATCCCATAAAAATGAAGTGTTCAAAAAAGGTTTGCTTATGGGTTAAAAGCAAGCCATCTTATTATGCATAGATATAGTTGTTTAAGAACAAGCATTAATAAAATAAGCTTATTCTTGTAGAAATATGACAGACTTATAAAAAGCAAAGGAATAATGTAAATCTCAAAACAATTGCCCATTCTGACCCCATGCACCCATGAATTCAAGACATACAAATCCTAATTTTAACTTAACTTGCCATTCACAACAGATTTTTAATTGTTAATCTTTGTAGAGAGGGTTAATCAGATATGGCACTATCACGATGTATCGGAGGATAAATGTCGTAAATTTTTTAAGAATTTTTCCACACATTTTTCTTGTTTCCATTTCGGAAAAAATTGTTTAAACAGTTACGTCTAGTAAAAAAAAAAAATTTCTTTATTGTCACAATTCCTTTTTATGTGAATTTTTTTTGCAGTAATTTTTGTCTAAAATTTTTTTGCAGATATTGATGTCGTTCTCCAGTGCCACATGACCGCACTTGACAAATATATCCGTTGATCACTGCAGTGTGATCAAGTGGCAAGACAATTGGATATGTGAAAAATTATCCCTACATAAAGACTTTCCACTACTATATATTAAATGATGAATTTGGTAGATAAATGTAATATCACTTATTACTAGCTCTTATCTATAAAAGCTAATAAACGAAAATACAGATTATTCTGCTTAATTGGGACTAATTCATTTTGGCCCAATTAATTAATTAATGAAAATTTACTAAATCGTTGTAAGTCTAAAATTAAAGTCTAAATATTCTTCCGTAGAAAATTTGACTGCATAACTGCTGTACATTTTAAAAGAAATATAATTATATGTTAGAACAAAGAATATAGTCCGACAATCTCAAATAATTGATTTTCTGTACAATTTACAGGTATTATTCTAGGCAACTTGTGAATAAATCTTTTTTTTTTTTTGTATTTAGGAAGAAATCTGCAGTCTGGTTTATTGTCATCTGGAAGGACACGAGCTGGGAGCAGAGTGTTCGCCCGAGGACGTACATGTCGTACCGCTGTGAGACGACTGAAGACTTGACATGGAGCCTCTACGTGGAATAAATACAAAAGATAAATGTTTTAGCCTTGACTTTATATATTATATGCTATCATTTTAATATTAAGACTATAACACATGCACTCCTTTCAAACTTCCCTACATATTATGGTTTAATAACTCATAAAACTTATAAAATTTATTATTATTACTATTAGTTTAATTCAACACTAAGTTCTGAATATTATATATTATATTATTACAATAAAATAAAACTAATTACATTACACTAACTAAATACTTTCTAATTAAGTACACTACAAAACATCTTATGTATGATATATGTAAAGAATATAGATGATTACAAGTACATTACTTTAAAGTGCACTTTGTGTGTGTATTTTGTGTGTCTATGTAATAGAATTTAATTGAATATACAGGATGGTTCGAGTCAGTTAACTGAAAAATGTCTTCAGATTATTTTAGGAATGATTAAAGTTGGTTTAGAATAGTTATGTGTTTTTCATAAATCACTTTGTTAAAAAGATAGTTCTTAAGATGTCTCAGTTACAAAATATATATGTAGGGTTTTTTAAAAAGTATTGAGTTTGTGTGTTTATATTTTCTGCAAAATTTAATTGTTTGGCCAATTACCAATTGGAATTCAGCTGGAGATGGCACATTAGGATCACAATTAAAAAGAATTTTATTTCTTTTCAAAAACATCAATATCTACTTCTTAAGTCCATTCATTTTAAGAGAATATTAATCTCTTATCTTTAAAAAAGAAAATCCTGTAAGCAAAATTTTAAAAATTAAACTTTATGCCTAGATTCATATTCTCAATGAAATATTTCCCAATTGAAACATACANAAAAATAATAATTAGGTATCTACTTTAATGCTTTATTAAGCCAAAATACAGAAAATATTTGTACCATAAATTTGCCAGACTCACGACGATAGATAACTGATTCACATCACGCTAGTGTTGCCAAATACAGTATTAGTAGTGACATACACAAGGGTCAACCATTCGATTCGTTCCTGATTGAACAATTTTTCCTTTCTCCCTTTTTAGTTAGAATATGATCTAACTAAAAAGGGAGAAAGAAAAGGATTTGTCCAAAAGTCACCTTATGATCTTCCTTTGAGCACAGTTTCCTTTACTTGGAGATGGGTGACTTCAGCACGAGCATCCATAGAATCCACCAGCTCTGGATGCTGGTCTCAACGATCAGATGGCTGCTGTTCAAATCTAGATTATGCACACAATACCTTCAAAGAAACTGTCTTCCAACTCAGTTGAGAGACATTGAAAAATTGTCAGGGGATCTTTGTCCCTTTGCTTTTAAAAGGATCATCCAGTCAATCCAAAGTAAGTTCAGTAGCTCGCATTCAGGTCTATCTCAAGTGGGATCCCCATGTTATATGTCCTGCTAAGGTGATCCTTCTGGAAAAACTGAACTGTCCAAGTGAAAGACAAAATTGCTTTGTCTCTGCCAATAGTTGGGCCTACACGACATTAGTGTACATAGTGTCTACATATTTTCGGAGATCCCTAAAATATATCAAAACTTGCTAAATTCCTTGCTACTGTCCCAATTAAGCGATTAAATTATGTATTAATTTATTAGTTTGGTTTCAGTTCTTTGAGATTTGGCCCAATAAAGTGGCTGCCCCGATTAACCAGTGGCCCAATTAAACAGAATTGACTGTATATATTAATAAAATTTCAGATAATTATAATGATGTGAAGAGTTTAGCTAAAATTTTGTTAAAACTAAAAAAAATCTGCTCTCATTTATATTGTATAATTTGGTTATGTTATTCACTTTATTATTATTATTATTATATTCACATTATGATAAACAGAAAACTTATACTTACTTATAATCTTGAGATTTCAATACTTCATAATAATACATGACTTTTGCTTTGTGTGAGGATAATGGAAAGTCAAATGAATAATGATGCAATGTTTCTCCATGACGCCATTGTAAAATGTAACTTCCTTCAAATCTTGTTACGTGAGATCCCTAGCAAAATAAATTTTCCATTAAACTTAAAAAATAGTTAAATAAAAAAACTAATATAAATTATTCTTCTAACACATTAATACCTGCACGCTTTCCCCGTCATGACAGGTAAGAGTTGGTTCGACAACAATGTAATCTTGATCTTGAACCCAATTTTTTGGGATGACTGAATGGAATGGTGGAGAGTCTAAGTTTAGCATAGCAAGAGGTAGAGCTGCATGTGCACATCCCTGAACTTCTTCGTCACAAATTTGAGCTTCGGGAGGAGGAAGTGGTTGCCGAGTATACAGAACGGTAAAACGAACATCTTCTTTCATCACATCAAAATCCCAACATATCACACTTCCTCTATCATTGATTTTAATAATTTTCTACATAAAATTTAAACTTCAGTTAGACATAATTTATGAAATAATTATCCTTTATATATTTGTTTTTGTTATATTTTATAATTTTATTAAAACATTTGTATAATTTATACAAAATTTATAAAATTTTTTCTTTTTAGTTATAGGTTGTCATTACTATCATTGAGTTATTGTTTAAATAATAATTCAATAGTGACAACACTCCACAACTTAAGTATATTTTATTAAAACTTTTATTTACTCTACAGGATAGGTGTAAAGTAACTAGGCATTGAAAAATTTGCTATAATTCTTATATTTCTAATTATAAAATAAAAATTATTTAGCATCTACCTTATTAAACAAATACAGATGCATACCTTAAAATTCAATGTAGGCACTGGTACCATTCACCAATGATACATTTTCCTCAGATTGCAATATGGATGCCATTCATCCATATTGCAATTTTGGCGCATCTGCAACTGAACATGTGGTCATTTTAGCTCCAAACAACAATTTTTGATTGTCTCTGGACAGACTGTGGCATGAAATTCCTTTACCATATGCCACTATCTCTGTGCAGCAACCACTGATTTCAACCCCCCATAACATGCAGCAATCTTGCACTCATTCCCAAATGGACAATTGGCCAGCCATCTTTTTTGCTGCTGCAAGTACAACCTCTCTCGGTCACTGTCCACACCACAGATGTGAGAATTATAAATTTCCATTGAGTAATGTATTGGTACTTACAATCTTTGGCTGTCTTGGGCTACTCCAATATTATTTTTGTTGGTGTGCGTGTTTTAGCTGGCAGCACTGGTGCAATCATAAGAGGATACTTAAGGACGTGCTGGGATTTGAACAAATTTCAACATGGGATAGGTTAATATATTTTTTCGTACATAATTGGTTATCCGAAAAATCAATTTTTCGAACAACCCCAGTCCCCAATTGATTCGGATAATCGATGCTCTACTGTAGTTCCACTCTTCCAATATTAAAGTTTATATTTATAAATTCATTTTGCTCCATGAACTATAATTTAACTAATGATTAGAAAAGTATCAATATTATCTTCCTGCCATAAAAATGTTTTTAAAATAAATTTATATAAATAAAAATTTACCAGAGTACCTAAGGAGATTACAATTTTCAGAATTTTCCCCTAACCAATATTCAGCAAGGGTCAAACTTCAGCAAATTTTTCCTTATAACATACATAAATATTACCTTAAATCCACTCAACTTAAAAATCTTACTACATCAATATCAAACTTATCAATAGCAATCCAACAACATTACAAANACTGGACGTAAAAATTCTCTAATTAGTCTGGAAACGGGGGACCTAATTCTTGCATTCTGTGAAAACGGGTAAGATTGGCTATAATGTAATTATCTTAATCTTCACTATCGTTACTTTTTGCCCAGCAAAGCGGGTCCTTGCAGCTAGATTCTAGATTACTTAGAAAAACAGTCTTTTATATATTACATACTATATTACATACAAATAAAAACCCAGCGATGCGGGTCCTTGCAGCTAGTATATATATATTATTGAAGAATGTTAATAATCTCTTGTGGAATTTATCACCAGCATATTTGTATAACTCTCCATTTATGCCATCATCTTCTGTTGCTTTTCCATTTTTTGTTTTGGTTAAACTTTCAAACAGTTCTTCCTTTATGAATTTTCTAATGGAAGCTGTATTATGTGTTAAATAGGTAAAAGTCTTTTCACTGCAATTCTTTCTTCATGTGACTGTAAGAAATACACATGTGTATTCTCGTGTTTAATTGAGATTTAACAAAAAGGCTAAACCGCCTCATCAAGCAGAGCCTGCCATGCCATCAACAAAACCATCTCCTCTCTGAAATTTATGCATAATGAAGTGAAATTATTTTTAAAAATATATCCATTGTCTCTAACCATTTAAGACACTCCACATCAGCAGTGTATGTGGACAGGGCTGTGGTAGTTCTAATGTGTTTGATGTCCAACAAATGTTCTCGAATCCTGATTCCAATGGAGCATTTAGCTGACCCAATATACACAAGGTCACTATTGCATGTGTTGACCCTAATAGGAACAATAGTAACACTAGGAACACTGTCTATGCCTGGAAGTCTGATGGGGTGTGAAGGTTTTTCTCGTTACATAGCATATTGAAAATAGAGGGACATCTGTAAGTAATACTAACCCTACATTTATTGGCAATTCTGGCAAATAAAAAATTTTAAGTAAGGGTTAAAAGTAATAGGGACCTGTTCCATCTGCTCAGTTTGGTCCTCTATCAGCAAGTTGGCTACAGGACAGATCCTGTGTGGAAGGATATCTTGTTGGAGTAACCATGTGCAATGGCTATCTGCTCTATAAAACTTAATTCTGCTCCCAAAGCCTGGAGGATAGAAGAATGCGTATATGCCCTCATAAACCAAAGCCTCAAGAAGAACTCTGAAGAAGTTTGAAAACATTTGTTGTTTGTTTATTTGTATTTTCGCACTAGTTATTGATTCCAAGTATGTTATCAACTTTATCCCAATGTGGTGTGTTATTTATAAACATAATTAAATTATTACAAAATATACAAAAATAGGTCAATACATAGGTTAATATAAAAATAGGTTAACACATTTATTGACTCACTTCATGTACTTGTCCTTTTGCCATACTAACAGAATGATACATCGAGTCATCAAATAAATGATGACCTTCTGCTTTTTCTCTTTCATATTCTTCATCAGACATATAATAAGTTTTTGGTACCAAGCCTCCTTCTGGTATAGTTGTCTAAAAATAAACAAAAGAGTAAGAAAATAATAATAAAATAATAAATAAGAAAATAAACAAAAGAATAAGAAAATAATAGCATATATTTAAATAAAATCATGCAAAAGTATGTCAAATTTTTGAATAGCACAGAAAATGGTGACAAATTCTTGTGCTGCAGTTTGCTCATTAATTATTAAAATATGTCAGTATAAGAAAAACACTTAAAAACGAACGAATTTGTAAAAGGAAAATTTTCCCAATTGTTAAGTGTTTAAACAAGGTATAGTCTAATATTGTATAATGATATTAGTCTGATTAAAGTTGTTATTAACTGTTTCTAAATATAAATCTTTGTTACATACTCAGACATGCAATTTATGTGAAAAAAATTTTTTATGTCAATAAAATTTGCTATTAATGAACATTCCTATAGAAAATACTACTCAATAATCATATATAAACTGATTTATGGTTTATAAAATTATGGCATTATAAAATTAATTTAATTTTAGAAGAACATATTTTAGGTTATTTTGAGTTTGAGAGATTTGACACAAGCTGCACTTCCTCAAATAATAATAGTATGTCTGTCCATTCCATGATAATTGTCAGCTAGCATGTGCATTCCTCACACAAACACTGTCAGCCGATTGCAGAGACAGAGTTTATGTTAAATGATGTTTAACAGCCAAATGGCATCTAGACGTTGGCTGGCTGAACCACAGTTTAAAATGCATTGCAAAAGATGATGATCATCTATTTCTGAACACTGTCTAAATGAACCTTGGAAAAACATCAACTCTTACTTTCTTCATTACTCTCCTGTTTTAGTCATTCAGCCAATTCGGTTATTCATTTGTGACGTCAGAAAAAACTCTGTTAAGGTCACCAGCTATATTCCAAAAGCTTCTGGAACAAAATCTTAAGGCTGTTCGGCAGTTAATGACAATCCTTTTCTGTTTCAATATTTAATTTCATTGCCAATATAGTTTAAAATATGAACAAATCCAGATTTAGAAAATTTATACCAAATTCAAAATTCATCTTTGAAATAATTTTCTAAATCACCATTGGCATCTAAATGTTCTCTCTGCAACCGGCCCTGTATACTGACACTATGCATTCAATAAACAAACTGAAAAACAGCACACTCAAAAACAACAATGGTAACTTTCAAAATTTCAAGTAACAAGCAAGTTGTAATGAAAAAACCCACAGTGAATAAGAAAGTAAAAACAAAGAAAATGCAACTTGATGAATTTTCTAATGGAAGCTGTATTATGTGTTAAATAGGTAAATGTCTCTTCAATCCGAACAAATTTTCGGTAGACTTTCTCACAGCTCACAGGTTATAAAACCCCTTTATTGTTTACATATGCATTTCGGGCAAGTTTGATTTCCTAGCCCCTCTTCAGTGCTGGAACCTCTGACGTTGCTTGAACCAATCTTCTACTTTGTTTTCATTCCGCGCGACGATTGATAAAATAAAAGTTTTGAATGAAGTGCCACACGCCACGCCATCCACATGCATATGTAAACAATAAAGGGGTTTTATAACCTGTGAGCTGTGAGAAAGTCTACCAAAAACTTGATCGGATTGAAGAGACATTTACCTATTTAAAAGAAAATGCAAGTTTTGTAATATAATGAAAGCCCTAAATCTCAAATTAGAAGAGGAGAAAATGGACAGTTTGAATTATACATATGAAGGTTTATGAAAAATAAAAAATTTTTTATTATTTTTATTCAGTAGATTAATAGATGTAATTCTATGATATATTAAGCATATGATATTTATTTGAATCATTATTAAAACAATAAATAAAAATATCAGAAAATATTCATAAATTTAATCTTCAATACAAAAAACAAGCAATAGAGAATTCTAAAGGAATTAACAGAGTACCAAAACATTAAAACAGGGAAAAACTATGATAATTGATAATACTAGAACTGTTATTACAAATAGAAAGAAAATCTTAAAAATAATTGTGATTTTTTTCCAAGATTTGTAGAGATAACTTAAGTGTATACAATATTAACCTAGATTTTACTGAATATATTTTACATATTATAACAGAAGAGCTAGACCAGTGTTTCCCAACCTTTTTTGTGCTATGCTCCACCTAAGCCTTTCTAAAATTCTTATGCTCCTCCTAACGCATACAGCGGCTATACAGTTAACTTAAACTCTGGACAAGTCCTTTTTTTAATTGCCCCCTTTACAATCCAATTGCTCCCTGTGGGGCATGGGCCCCATGTTGGGAAACACTGAGATAGACTATGCCATTAAATTTATGAAGATGGCTAATGTACCAGGCCCAGATGTCTGGTGCTTTATCCATCAGGAATAGTTAGAAAGAGTGAGATATTGTAATCAGACACCTTTCTGTCCTCCTTACCCAATGCTTGAAAATTAGAATGGTACCAAAGAAAGTTGGAAACATGGTCAGATTATTCTGACTTATAAATATGTGATAGGAGAAATAAGAAATAACAGACCTATTACTCTCTTCCCATTTATTTATAAATTATTTACAAAGATATTATGTAAAAGACTGAAGAATGTTTTGGATTATAACCAACCTAGAGAACAGGCAGTATTTTGTAAGAATTACTCAACTTTAGATCAGATCATCTACAAACAAATCAACCAATTAATAGAGAAAACCACAAAATATCATTTGTCTGTGTTTATACTTTTATAGCATAAACACAGGCAAATGATATAATGATGCAAGTGATATCATGAAAAAGCTTCTGATATTGTAATAACTTCAAAAATGCTGGAAACACTAGCAAACCAAGGAATACAGGACATGTATCTGAGAATTCTAACAGATATTATACAAATGAAACATCTGAAATAAGAAATAGAATAGACCAGTCTTATAGAATAATTAAAATAGAGAGAGGAGTTAGGCATGGACATACTATATCACCCAATCAGTTTAATGTAGCTTTGGAAGGCATTTTTAGACAATTAGACTGGGAGAAAAAAGATATATGAATGATTACACAAGTACATGATGACAACTTTAATCATCTTTGATATGCAAATGATGTTATTCTGATTTCAAGTAATGCAACAGAAATAAAAGTTATACTGAAAAGAACTATAGCCTTAAAACAGGATTAAAAATTAATAAAGACAAAACTAAAATTATATATAATAATTCGCCATAAATAAAACAAGTGGGATTTATAGTAGTAGACAAATATAAATATTTGGGACAATATATTACAGTTAACCATGGGAAGAAGGATGAAATAACTGCAAGAATGCAATGATGATGGCAATTGTATAGAAAATACTCATCACTTCTGAGATAAAAGCATGCCAATGTGTATGAAGTGAAAAATCTTTGACAGTTTTATTTTGCTTGTGCTGACATATGGTTTGGAGATGTGGGCTATGATAAGATAGCAAGAGAATAGATTGAGGTAATATCACTTATTACTAACTTATCTATAAAAGCTAATAAATGAAAATACAGTCAATTCCATACAGAGAAAAATAGAAAGAATTATGTTAGGGATAACCCTGAGATAGGATGAAAATTGAAGAAATAAGAACATGAATTAGGATTAGATATTATACAAAGGGTCAGAGAGAGAAAGTACGGTTGGGTTTGGCATGTGGGAAGAGTTACAGATGATTGATGGATAAATAATAACAGTGGACACAAGATCATGAAGAATGCATGGATGACCAAAATTGAGAAGTGACAGAGAATAGACTGGAGTGAATTGGATGCAGGAAAGTCAAGATAGAAGTCACTGAAGAGATCTATGTCCTGCAATGGGCAGTAAAGACTGATGATGACCACGCAATGCAGCAAAAGGATTTGCAAAACTTAATAAATTGGTTGACATTACCATTGGTTGACAAAATACATTACCATATATTACAGTGAAACCTCTGATATGAGACACCTTTAATGTTATGGGCGTTAAGGGGTTAATTAATTAAATGAAACAAAGCCTTGTGCAATTTCAGTGTTCACAAAGTTACTCTATGTACAGGTACTCTTCCATGTAGAATTGCAATACTTTTAGTTTGAAAATTGTCTAAGAATTTGTTAACTGAAAGCATACTAAACAAGGACTACATAAAAATGCTATAATATTTGTATGACAAATAAGTAATGATATAATGTTTCAGAATTTATCTGTGTGAATAATAAAAATGTTTATATCATGCAGAATTATTTGTAGTAATAATAATTTCTCTTACCTGACATTCTCCACCAAGAAAATCAGGAATGACACTTTTATCAACAAATTCTAACAGACCTCCAGAACCTTGATAATCATTACCACCATAAAATACAAATTTAGAACGTGTGTTGTCGTTAATAAATGTGCTAACAAGCGTCCAAAGAATGGGAAAGACACGAGGCGCACGAACAATTAACACTCTTCCCATAGTTTCTGGATAGTTGGCTTCAACAATTTCTATGATATGTAAGAGAGCTTTAACTCCGGGTCTCCACAAATGTCTCATGTTTAAACCTTCCAAATCCAATAAACAAGTCCAAGAACTAAAATGCAAACATCAATAATAGTATTAAGTTGAATTTACAAGTTACTTTTGTGCATTTATTTTAACAAAATTATAATAAAAAGGAGTATATTAATGCATCATTTAAATGGTGTTTATGTACAAATTAAACTACAATAACTCAGATGTAAACATTTTACAATTAAAACGCAATATCACCTCTACACAGCATTTATAAAATTTATTCCAATAAGCAACTACTGAGCGATCAGAGAAACATAACTCAAAAGTTTGGTAATGCTACAAGTTTTCAATTTGTGATATTTAAACAGCTTAAAATACAAAGACTTGTATTTTCATTAAAAAGAAATCTAATGTTATTTCTTGGAATTCTGTGTCTTGTATTAACAAATCAGATGAAAAAATACACATTAAATTAATAATTTAAATGAGACATTCATCATTAGAAGTTTCACATACAATTAATATGGTGGATTATCAAAACTGGTTTTAGATAAAAAGAGACACATGCCTAAGTCAGAGTGGTGATACTATACCAAATCATATTTTAACAATAATTTAGGTATCGTTAACAATGTTTAGAGGCATCATAAGATCTATACTGTAATTATCAAAGTTAAGAATAATAATAATGGTAAATTCCATTCACAAGTATTCATTGATACTTCACAAGGACGGCAATAGTGAGGATCTATTATATTGATGTTTGACTGTAATTACATCAATTACAAGAAACTGCAAGATTTCTGATAATAAAAATTTAATTTTTATTTATAATACATTTTGAAATAATTGATTCCTTAAGTTTAAAAATAATTAAAAACTAAATTTTCATACATTATTGATTATTATAAATCATTTAAACATTCAATCTTTCATTTAAATTTTAAAAATCTTCAATGAAAAAAAAGGCATCTCCTTTGCAAAAAAGGTAATTCAAGTTTAAACTTAAAGAACCAGTTATCACTAAAAAAATCTTATATTTATATTATTGTAATAGAGATTAATTCTATAACATTTCTTTTAAACTTATATCTAGCTTATAATGTTTACTACTTGGAAAATATGCTTAAATTTAAAATGTAAATAAGCCAAGTCAAGCATAACTTCCACCATGCATGCTAATAACACCATTATATTTAATATTATTAAGTGCCCATTATAAAAACATGCAAGTGAAATTTCATTTCAAACCATTAATGGAAAATTAATTATTTTCCTACCAATCATAAACAGTTCCAATATTTGTATCATTCCGCAAAAGCTTGATTTTCCTTTTGAGACAGTTTAATATTGTTAAAACTTTAAAGTTTATAACTAAATACTAGCCATTTAATATTCAATGTTTCATTAATAGTTTGATATATTGTCATTTTGTATTGAAAACAATTTGGATCGGTTTCAGAAAGATAAAGAAAACACAAATTTAGTGACATATTTACAAAATCATGTCCAAAGAAAACACATTCTTGAAATATAAACATTGAATACTTTCACCAAGAGCTTTAACTATTCCTAAACGTTTCCTCTTTCTANATTAATGGAAAATTAATTATTTTCCTACCAATCATAAACAGTTCCAATATTTGTATCATTCCGCAAAAGCTTGATTTTCCTTTTGAGACAGTTTAATATTGTTAAAACTTTAAAGTTTAGAAGAAAAAAAATTATATAAATTTTTTTAAATTCTAGAAATAATTCTGAAATAAGATATTCCTCTTTATTGAAATATATTTTTCAGGAATAATTGAATAAAAATTTGCAAGTTATGATTTACATGATAATACTATTTTAGAATTTCCGAATAAATTTTAACAAACGTAAGCTTGAAGACTGGATTATTTTCAAGCTATATTTATGCTAATTTATTAATAGAATCTGGCCTGGAGGTAGGAATCTCGTGTCTTGGATTTAAATAAAATACTAATTAATTTAGAAAATTTTAAAAGAAAAGAACAATTCGGAGTCATGCAGCAGCATAGACATCTTATCTGAATATCCACGATTGTAAAAATTTTAAATATCAGAAAAATCAAAATTAATTTTATTTTATAATTAATTACCTGACTAATAATAAAAAATCTAGTTGATTTTTCTTTATTAGCCAGGTAATTAATTAAACCTGCTTTCTTTGGGCCAGCCCTGCTCAAACACTATCATCATTCATTTTAATGAAAATACAATGCAGTTAATTTTTTTGTAAAATTAACTGCTGGTCTATCTTTTTCCACATGTTATTTTTCTGGATTTTTTTTAATTGAAAAATTACAAAAATGTATTATTGCTATCTTTGAATCTTTGTTGTTCTTTCTTGAGATTTTCTTTGCTATTTTTTCACTTTTATATTCTTCAAAATCCACCCTTTAATAATAATTGTGCAGAAAATTCAGTGGAAATTATTGATTTTCAATACCATTGAAATTCAAACATTTTTTTCCTGACAGAGCTGGCTATTTTTGTATGGTTAAGACAGAGGTTTTTTTTAGTCTGAAAGAAACAGTCAGATTTCTGAAAACGGGCAGTATCAAATGCCACTCAGCCATCCAGTAAGCATATCTTTTCAAACATGGTCAGATATCTGCATTACTAAACATGTCTCAGGACAAGGCTTAAATCTGCCACTCCCACATATCACACACACATTAGTTTTAGACCTATCTTTCTGTATGCAATCTATGGATTGATCCTTTCATCCAAAATTTTCTATATTTAACTCATTTAAAATTAATTTCTATTATTAACTTGGATACAAGACGATAGCACAGCCATCTACCTTCAGGTTAAATACCATTAATAGATAAATAAATATAGCCTAAAAATAGATTAGTTTTTAGCTTATGTTTAATAATAGTTTTGGGTTTTAGTTATATTCCTTGTACACAAATGAGTTTTCTTCTTTCTAACCTTAGATTAATTTAAGAGAAAATTTACTACAACTATAATTATTATGCATTTTTCAAAATAAAATTTAAAAAAAAATCATGCAAAAAATGCTCTACTCATTTAATAAATAGCAATAAAATTTTTGTTTAGTGAAAATTAGTTGTGCACACACAAAAAAAATTTTGCTTACATGTGCCTTTCTCCAAAACTCTTCAAAGATGTTTTTCTGGGTGTAAGAATGTAGTCATTTACACAATGATCATTACATATATAGTATTATCATTATATATCAATTTATTCAAGATTTAATAAACTAAGTCTACATTATTGTTTATGAAAAATGTTTCATCCTTAATATTCTGTTTTAATGTAAACTAGCAACCTTTCAAAAGCTCCATTTTATTATAACATTAAAATTAATATATAATTTATTAGTTAATACTAAAGAAAGAGTCTGCATCTTATGGTTAAGGTTGATTTCTTACAATTGTTTAATTCTCAAAAACTTTGGCTCTTCTTGATCCTTCAGTTCACTCTTACAAGAAATGCTTGTAGAACAGCTTTTTGAACCTCAGTATTTTCAAAATTTATCAAGTACTATTCATCTGTTTTTGTTAATCTAGCTAATTTCCATAAATCAATTTATTAACTACTTTACTGAAATCTATTTTACTTAAAATTGGTTTCCAACAACTTTTGCATCATTGTAATCATGTATATGTAAATTTGCTCTACAGTTTTTGGGACTGTCCGTAAAGAGTTATGGACAGTCCCAAAAACTGTAGAGGAGGAGTTATGACAAATTGGAAATGGGGGAGGGCAAGCTGAGTTTCAGAAGTCCATTAATTTTATACATTTTATTATATTTATTAGAAATTCCCCTGTCAAGAATGACAGAATACTTTTTTTGAGAAAGTAGATTGAAGAATTGAGAAGATTTTCAGTAAAGATTTCAAAAAATTCAATAAGAGTTGCTAATATTTCTACAAATTAAGTAGTTTATACTTGAGCTTGACATTGTGATGCTGTTTCTGAAGTTCTTGACAAAGCCATTCTTACTCTATGTTGCTAAAGTTGGACTTCATGGCCTTCAAGGGTCTCAGTCATTCTTATTCTTTTAAATCTAGAATTTACCTGACCAATTTTACTCTCAATGCTTTTCTTTAGGCATGTTTTTTTAAAAATAGCAAGTCTTTAATTCCACATTGATAATTTAGTCCAAAGATAAATTTATGTACTTTACAGTACGTTACATAGATGATTGATAGCACTTTTAAATAACGGGCTCATTAGATCATTACTTCCGATTGGATAATAGAATATCATGTGGTCAATAATGAAAATAGTTTTAAAAATTTGTTATAGAAGTGACACTTTGAGGCTACCTTTTTTTAAAGTTTAAATTAAATAAAGTAAAATTAAAATGTGTCATTTGCCAAAATATCTAAAAATACAACCTAAGGGTCACTTGTCAAGCATGAACTAAATGAGGTCACTAACATCACTGCAACATAGGTGCGATCACTGATCCCAAATCAATAGAATGTTTATTCCATAGCTAATATTTCCATAAAATAAGTAGTCTATACTTTGTCAGAACATAAAACAAATATAACCAAAATTTCATTTGAATTGGACATAAATTGTAGGAATTATAAGGAATTCACACACACACACTTTTTACTTAGAATTAGATAGCCTAATAAAAAGGAATTAACAATTTGGAGGGCTTATCACATCAAGGGTGACAGAAAAAAATAAGATATCTTTTACAAAAAAGTTAGTCTTTAATAATCACCTCCAAATTTAGGTAAGAATGCATTTTGGGTACAAGGACCCCTCATCAGCTTACAAACACACAGTGTTATATTTATATGTTGGTACTAATAGTTAACCAATACAAAGGAATTTTTGATATATACAGTGCACTGTATTTAAAATTTGTAATACAACCCATATACTAAAGAACTAAAACTATTGAGCATAAAATTCTTTTATATAATAATGTGATATATCAAATTATTTGGGACCAGTAAATGTCTTATTTTCTCCATATTTTCTGAATTCTGGTAGATGGTTCTACTATTAATAATATTGTTAAGTATATTAAAAACCAAAAGGGAGGGAAACTAACAATGAAATTATTATTAAAATAATTGGTTTCCATACCTTAAAACAAATACACCAAATCCATAAGTCTGTGTGAAGCCAACTGCCTTGTTACAATTCATTTTACAATGTGATATGACTTTACTCCCACATCTGTTCAGCATCTGTTTCAAGGTTATGTAAAAATGATGTCATTCCATCCCTCATGTAGCTTCAGTCTCATGTTATTAATTCTAATGTCTTCCTGTATTTTCAGAATTTCTGTGTGTTCCTGTAGTCTTCTTTTTAATTGATTGTTTTATGTCAGAATACTCTTAACAATATCTTTTAAAATTTCATAACATTTGGTATTACAATGTTGTGCCACTGATGATGATATCAAATTGTTTTTGATGGCATAAATATATATGTTCTTTAATTCTTGTCTTTAATTTTCTTCTGGTTTCACCAATGTATCATTTTTAATGTGAACAACTGCAATCTAATGAATAAACTATATTATCTTTTTCTAAATCATTATGTTCATTATTTATATATTTACTGTTAATATTTTTTGCTATGGTTCTTGTATGGTTTGGTACTAAAATTATCTAAATTTTTTAATTCATTTTTTATTATTTTTCAAAAACAACAAAAACATATTCCATTTTAAGATACAAAATCTTAACTCCCAGTTGTCTATTTAATGCAGCATTTTCTCTTCATTTTACTTGTTTCTAACCACTTTAACAATAATGTTCTTTTTTTCATCATGGTATACTTTTAATAATTTAAAAATTTGGCGGTACACACGGTTACTTCAGTAAGTACCGCAGGACAACCAATGACATCATAACAGTAATTTTTAAACGCTGTTGGCTTTTTAGGTAACTGCCTTGGTAACTACTGGCAGTTACCGGACACCAGTTACAATTTCCAAATGTGCCCTGGGAAGGTAGGACTAATTAAACTACTTGTCTGATGTCACTTATGTATGGGTGTTCACAGTGGTGGCACAAGTTCCACAAAACAGTGGTTGAGAATCACTGTTCTAGGGTAAGTTAACATTCTTATTATTCATTCTTAAGGCTTTTATATTAGTAATTTCAAAATTATATTTCATTTCCACTTATGGTATCTGTCATTCATAAAATGAAAGTTTTAAGGGGATTGAGTTTTGTTGAATGTCCAAAGAGAGAAAGAGATTACAGAAACTTGAACAAACTGGAACCAGGGCAAAGTAAATATTTCAAGAAAAATGCAAATGTAATTTATGGACAGCCTTTTGTTCTGCATTCATGGATAATAGCAGGTTTTTTCCAGTATACAATTACTTTTTTCCCCTTGCCCACATCATTAGCTTAGTTGCTACAGTGAGGCTATAATCTATTTTCAATATTTATTACCATTGAAAACACAGTATATTTCAATACATCAATATTTTGACATTAAAAATGCCAAAAAAATAAATTTCAAGTTAATTTTAAAATCTTCCCCTACTCTTAATATTAATAAGTTTATTATTAGAATATATAATTAAAAGTTATAGAGAAGATAGATATATTATGCAGAGTAGATAATGGGAAAGTAATAATTAGATAAATATCCAAAATATTTATTGTAATTTAAATTAGAAAACAAGTTATATAATAGTAAAAAATACTTATTGAATTTGTGCAATTTTTTACAATATGTTTTTAATTTAATAGAATAAGAGAGGCATCATCTTAGAATGGTAATTTTTAAAACAAACTTTAAATAAACATGTAATCAGAATATTAAGGATTTAAATAGTTTTAAATGTAACTTATACAATAAAAAAATATTTCAATTTTATTACAAATTCATTTTAATAAATCTAAATGTAATGACTGATTAATCAATATAATATTTTAAGATTATTTTACTAACCTAACTGGTTTTCCACCTAATCTTGTTGCTTCTTCAGCTCTTCTTAATCCTTCTTCACAAACATGTAATGTCTGAAAAAGTTTTAAATATATATATAAATAAATANAAAATCTTCATTATAATGATCAAACAAATCATGTGTAGTCAATAAGATGGCAATATGGCAAGGTGTTAACTTACAACTGTAGCAGATTCAGGTTCAAATCCTGATCCAAATTCCCATAATTAAAATAAGATATAAAAATAACATTTTAAAGTAATTAATATAAATAAATTCAGATATTCATGAGAATAAAAAGTAAATACCAATTTGACTAGCCCTTCTTCTCCAATCGACTTAATGAAGCCTTTCACATCCATTTGTCCAAGACGAAGTATATACAGTGGTCTTCCATCTTAAAAAAAAAAAATCACAAATTATTTTTGCATGGTTGACTATATTAATCTAATGAGAGGAATCTCAGCATTTAAAAATACATAAATCAAGGTAAAAAAAATCAGAAATAATAATGATAGGATAAAAAACACACCTTATTGACTTCCAGCATTGAGTTTAATACAATAAAAACATTTTTGACTATTCACAGATCTTTCTCAGTATTTTTATTTTGTTAAACCAAGTGCTGGAAATCAGTACAGTGTGTTTTTTGTATCTCATTGTCTCACATCTAGTTTGCTCAAAGAATATTTTATTTTAATTAGAAATAATAGCAATCAAGATTTTGTTATTTCTAAATATATTAATTCAAAATGCAATTAGATCTAACTTACTGTTAAAGTATTTGAAACAGAAAAATATGCAATTATAATCAGTTTAACTTAATAAAAAGATATACTAAAAACAGATTTCACACAAAAACAGATCCATTATTGGATAATTTATTTCACTTAATAAATCATTGTTTTATAGATTTAAAAAAAAATCTATAAAATAACAATTTTGTGTTGATAATGCTGTAGTCAAACACTATGTAAAAAAATACAGCAATTAAATCTAAAGAAATAAAATACTAATTATAAATTTTAATTTCAAAACTGCAGAATTCAAAATATAATGACAACTTATTAACATTAGCATTTTCAATTGTCATTCATTTCACAATGCTTCAAACTACCAGCTCTCATAAAAGCTAATTAAGCTTTTCAAATGCTTCAAAATTAAGTATTTTTAACATTAGTTTATCAAAAAATAAAACAAGTTTTTTATTCAATATTGTGTAGAATATAAAAATATTGCATTTTGATTGCTTTTTGAAACAAAACATCAATAATTTAACAATTTATTTTAATTTACCTATATCAAAATGATGCCAACCACCCGGAAAATATTCTTTTACAACTTTTGGTGAATTATAAGTACTTAAAATACGATCAACTTGATACTTTTTTCTCCACACTAAAGAATGACATAACATCTCTCTGGCTTTTTCTAAACTATAATCTTGAGCTTGTAGAAATCGAACAAGAGTTTGATCACTTGGAACCTGTAAAGTCATCATTAGATTAACAGTTTTAAAATAATTTTCAAAAATCTGTTTAAATTTTTTCAATAATTAATTAGGTTACTTTTTTTAAAAAAACTGTTAAAACAAAAATTTCTAATGAGAAGATGAATCAAGAGATTCAAAACTGCTTCATTTAAACAAATTTGTTTTTGTTTGAATACAGAGTAATTCAAATTTTCTCTACCATAATTCATAACTTAAAATAAATTTACATGTTTATAATTTTGATCTACTAAAAGAAAACAAATAAAAGTAATCACTGAGCTAAAAATATCATCTAAATATATAAAATTACTTGTCCTGACTGACTGAGTTACTAATTCATCATTGCCCAGAGCAAACCGCTGAACCTAGAGGTAAAATTTGGTACACAGTTAGGGTACATCATGGAAACGCACACTAAAAAGGAAGTGAATTTTTGAAATTTCCCCGTGGGGGAGAGGGAGAGGATTAAGGCTTAACCTGAAGAACGGCTTCTACTGTACTATTTTAGATGTGATTTTTTTGTTTTCAACTACGTTTAGTCTTCATTGAGTACTTAGGTGTATTAAACTGATAACATTTCAGACATTGTTATAAATATTTTTATACATTTTGATTTTTTAACTAAATGTTCAAACTGTTTTAAATTCGAATTTGTTATTTCTTATTGGTTCAATTATAGAACAATTATGAACGTTCCAGAAAATTGATCAAATTGAAAACAGTTCATTTGATTCTCAGCAGTAGGTGTTATATAACAATTACTGAATATAAATGGAGTTTGCTTGTAAAACCTCCGCAGGCAAAGTTGCGGGTAACAGCTAGTTTACATATACAACTTTCAGTATAATGAATAAGGCATATCAGAAAAGCTATTGAATCAATTTAGCTAAAATTTTACATAAGAATTCCTTACTGTCTACAAATGTATTCTTTTGGGTCTCAATTCTGATGTAATTTTTGAAAAAATAAATGAATAAAAATAATCATCTTTCTTTCATTTTAAAAATGAAAAATTCTTATTGATCCTAACATTATTAATATATTGAAAATTTATCAGGTTTTTATAAATTAGTATAATACACATTTTGTAATCTTTAAACAGATTCATTTGTTTCTATATGTAAAATTTTAAAAAATTGACATTTGTATTTGATAGTTATGTTTTATTAATTCAAATTGATAAGTTTTTCAACAATTAGTTATAAGTGATTTTTAAATTTTCATAATTTATCTTTGAAACTTAATACATTTACATAGTTTAGTATCCTTGAAAATATACAAAAAATTGCTTGAAAGTTTCTTAAAAAAATAAAAAGCATTCTAAATGTAATGAAGATGAACTTACTTTTCCTTGGTGAGCTTCAGCCATCCATTTTTTTAGCTGAACAAGACATGATTCTTGAAAGGGTGT
The DNA here is from genome assembly GCF_000671375.1 of Centruroides sculpturatus. NCBI lineage: Eukaryota > Metazoa > Arthropoda > Arachnida > Scorpiones > Buthidae > Centruroides > Centruroides sculpturatus. The sequence goes on along the minus strand of NW_019384645.1, from coordinate 263,662 downwards.
CAATTCTCCCAAACAACGTTCAATATATTCAGATTCTAACTTCAAGTTTACATCTATTAAAAAGATAATTAATATAAATCTATTAATAAAATTTAATATATTATTTATATCAAATATAAGTTCTTATATATAAGAACTTATATTTGATATATATTTATTTCCTAATTTTAAGGAAAGTCAATATTTTAAATTAAAATCAATACTTAACTAAAAACCAAACTTTAAAATTAACTACTTTTTAAGTAATTTGTCAGAATTTCTTCATACTTAGTGTTAAGTACATTAATTCACCTTCAGTTAATCCAAAGAACTTTTCAATGATAACATCATCATCATCGAAATTACAAAACAAAAAAGATAACTTGATTTCATCCTTAATTTTGTTCATTTGTTTCTAATTCCTCTAATAATAGACCTCATTGTCCAAAAGTTTTGTAAGTAATTGAAGGTAAATTGAGTTACTTAAATCTGTAAGTGTAAAAAGACTTCAACAAATCAATGAATAATTGGTCAAAATTAATGATTATTTTAGCATTTACTTCCCAGATTTCTTGTAATTTTGCAAAATGCAGAAAATTTAATAATTTATTAATTTTTTTTCTTTTTAACAAAAATTAAAAATAAGATTTAAAATTTTAATCTTATTTTCATTCTCAAATGTTATTTAAAATCAGTACAGTAGAGCATCGATTATCTGAAACAATTCGTGACTAGGGTTGTTCAGATAACTGATTTTTTGGCTAACTGATCATGTACAAAAAATATATTAACCTATCCCATGTTGAAATTTTTCTCCATTGCATGTCGCTTCATATTGAATTTTCGTCGATGTTAAGCCTAACGAAAATTTTTAAAAAATAATAATCGTAGCTATTGTATCATTAAAAATTATTTCTTTATTTTACACAAACAAAATAAATATATTGAATAATATAAAAACAAAAAAATTATATTTCAGAAGTTAATCTACTATCAAAAATGTTCCAATTCAGCACAACATGTCCTGACGCACAGTCATCAAAAAACACCACACAAAACAAGCAAAACTCACCACCCATGATGGGAAAAAGCCTCGTTCAGATACTGGCGCATCCTTAAGTACCCTCTCATGTGCCAGCTAAAACAAGCACACCAACAAAAATGATATTGGAATAGCCCAAGACATAGCCAAATATTGCAGTGCCACAGTACTAGCAGAAATTTGAATTTGCCGACTGGAATGCTTTTGGTTAACTGACGTTTTGGTTGATCGGTATTTGGATAATTAATGCTCTACTGTATTTCCTTTAACTTTTTATCCAACATTCTGATATTAAGAGTTATATGCCCTCATAACATATCAATCTTGAATTCCCTTCCAGATCAACTGCTGAATTTTATAGAACCAGTAAAGATTTAGTTCCAACAATAACTGTAGTAATTCTTTTCAAAGAATAAAAATTTCTTCATTATAACAGAATGTTTGATAATTGGACTTGTCACTCCCAATACATTTCTAGATATTTGGTCAATAGTAATTTTTAATTGTTATTTTAGCAATAGTTATTCAACTAATATAAATATATAATGTAGATATATTTTTAATTGTATTGATACTAAAAATGATGATTATTATGTATGGAGGAAAATAAGAACACAATTATTGATAACTACTGCACCCATCTATCTAAAATGATATATTTAAATTATTCTGAACGAATACCTAAAAAATTACTAGTGTGCAGTGAGATTGTAGATTTGAATACTATTCACATCTAAGCATTATGTTACAATTACAGTAGACTCTCAATCATCCAGGATCACATTAACTGGAAAGCAATTAACCAGGATGTCAAAAATGCCTATGGATGAGTCATTAATTCATCCAAATTTTTTTATGATTCATCCACTCTGCCCACTATTGGCTAATGGTTGAAGGAAATTAAAATACTTTGCTGAAGTGTTCAGTTTATGAATAAATGCGAGTAGTTATTCACATGCATTGTTCTCTTCATGTTTCTTTGAAAATTTACCTGTTCTGTTTACTTAATTGATGTCCTTTACCTGTTCTGTTTACTGAATTTAAATAATACCAGATTAACCAGGATAATTTGATATCCTGGATAATCAAGTGTCTTAGTTTAATTTTTCAATTTTTTTAATACTCATTTGTTCATTCTAAATTTAAACTTTTAAAATTAAATGCATTAAGAGAAAATTATAATTAAGTATTTAATCTGCATCTTTGAAAAAACTACTACATCAAATTCCTATAAAACTGCTACTAAAATTAACTACAGTACCACTTAGTTGATGTCCTTCTTGAATTATAGAAGACTGATGAGGTATGCTACCTCTTCTATTATTTAAATCCGATTTATTTGAAGAATTAATATTTTCTGTCACATGTATTTTTGGCAATGCAGGCTTATCTTCAAAACGAGGTATGTAAGTAATTCCTTCACTGATAAGTTCATTGATGTAATATTCAATAATTTCTTTTCCCTATTTAAAAGCCAAATGTGTTATTAGTTTTATATTATTAACATATGTTATGCTTATTAATCCCTCAAAAAATATTTTATGAATTATTACTACATTACATTAAAACTGCATTTATTATCTATAATTATTTATTTGTCCCCGCTGCATTATCAAGAATTAAAATGAGAAATGTAAATTAGATTTAAATGTCATTTAAGTAAATCATTTCAGGAAAAAAAAGATTAAATATGGTTCTTTGGAGAGTCATACATTACAGATTACAATAACATCTAAATTTTCAGAATTACCGAAACAATTACTTCAATCTTCTGTTTTCATTTCATTAAATAAAAAAGCTATAAGAAGTTCTTAGTTTATAATATTGTATTTAGATAGAAAATAATTATAATTATAATACTTTAGGCTATATAAGAAGCATTAAATAAATAAATAAAATTTTTAACTTAAATGAAAAAAATATATATTAACATTTTTAACTTAAATGAAAAAAATACATATTAATACATAATATGTATAATATTTTTCACACAAATATTATCTTAATAACCGTAATTAGTACAAAATTCATTAGTAAAATGAGAAAAAAATTTTTGAAATATTTGCTTGATTAATCTAACAAATTTTTAAATGGGCAAAAATAAATATTCTTCTATAATTAGCAAGTTTATTTATTTATGTAACTGTTCGTAAAGTGGAAGATATTATTAAATTATAATTACTGTTTTAGCAGACCTGATATATTAATTATTGGCTGTGTCGAATCACTTTCACTTATGTTTTCGTTTAAATAAAAGTAAAACTAACAATAAAATTTTATTTGCAGTTTATGGTACAGACCTATTTAAACTGAAATCACCCTACTTAAAATTATATTTGCACGTATTTTTTTCTAGTTCTATATTAAATATTTAGCCTATATATAAGTATGTTATCGATATCATTAGTTAGTAATTTTCCAACATAAATAATTTTTAATATTATTATTATTATAGCCTAATATTACTGTATTACTCCATGCAGAATGAGATCTCAGTAGACTTTTTTTTTAATCAAAATATTTGTCTACTGAAAAGTTGGATTCCATATTACAACCAACCAAAAATTAAAATTAAATAATTGTAAAAATAATTATAAATTATATAAATACGCGATTTGTAATTACTTTGTTTAATTAATTAAATCATACTCAATAATTTCGTAAAATTTTTTCATAATTATAGTGAAATTTTATTTGACGATTTACTTCAATTCGAATAATGCATATATTGAAGTTTAGCTATTTGCCTATATAGCAGATGAAGATTTATTTCAGTTTCAGTTTCAGAGTAAGAATTATACGTGCTTTCTAATGGATACTTAGGTTTTGAAATTACTAGTATGACGAATGGGAGAAAAAGTACTTTTAAAATTTTAAAGAGATTTCTAAATGACCGGAGAATTTCGATTTTTCTCCTCTGTTTGGCATAAAATATTTCTAAAAATTTAAAGTAAATCCAATTTTTTATTTCCTCACCAACTGATATGTGTTTTTAATACAATTTATGTCGATAAATTTTAGTGGAATTTTTTTTTATATATGACTAACCCGACTATTCTATAGAAAATATCNAATTAAAACTTCACAAATATCTCAAATATTCAAAAACAAAATTGCATAAAAATGCACTTAAAAATATTTTCAGATAAAAAATTAGAAACTCAAAACTGCAAGCAATTGTTTAATATTCTAGTTTCAGCAAATTTTACTTTATAAATAACTTCAAAGCCAGATATTAGTTATATGGAATTTCTATATATCTTACATTACTTTGAGATATACTTTCCATTTAGTACAGTAAAACCCTGCTTAACACAAGGGATGTGCTACTAGATGACAAAGCGTTAAACGAGGTCATTTTAACAGAGTAAATAAGGAAAGGGGAACACACAACCAAAAATAAACAGATTTTACTTTAATTTTAAGTTATTTTTATATTAATTTGCATAATAATATATGTTAACTTAACACAAACATATGCACACAGAAATGTAAAGTTCATTTTTTGTGATGAAGGTTCTGGCTCTTCTGAAATTCTTGTTTTTTGCAATAAAGTCATGTCATTTCATTTGTCGCTTTCTTCTTTCCTTAAGCAAATGTCAATAGCAAGAGATCACATCCAAAATGCCTCGTCTTGCTTTTGCACTCCTTTCAAAATTTGGATCATTTGTTACAATTTGATCAACGATTTCAGTTATCATTACCAAATTTTTACTAAGGAAATCTATAGAGAAATTTTTTGGGTTCTTCGTTTTCAGAATCACTATTTTCCAGTTCTACATGAATTTCTTATTCTGCTGGTTCTTTAAGGTCATCATTGGTAAGGCTCTCACCAGAAACCTACAATAACTCCTCAATATCCTGCTGTTAACAATTTAATCAACCTAACGATACAGCAAAAGATTTCTCATTGAGAATTATTGAATACCTTCAGCCATTACTTCTTCCACACTTCGTTCATGCATTTATCAGTTAATTCTTGCCAAGCCAAGTCGATATTGCCTACGGCATCCATGATGTTATATTTTTTCCAAACTTGCACCAAATAAACAGATTTAAGAAAAGCACAGAGCTACAATGAATTGCCTGCCACCTTTTGTAGATTGGTTCATGTTTGGGAATAATCAATGAAATGCCACAATAATTTGAATCAGTGTAAATGTTGAGCTTTTTTCAGGCTTTGAGCAGACCGTATTACATTGAATCAGCGTTAATTGAGGAAGTGTTAAGCGGGGTCTTACTGTACTTTGAAAATATTAATTTGTAATTTTAGTAAGTATCAGAACTGATAATTATACTTAATTGATAGATTATAAAGATGAAGTAATATATTGAAGCTTAAAATACTTTTTATATATAGTTGATTTAAAGTCTAATGTGACATATGTTAGAAAACATTTGCATTTAAATATTTATTACAGTATTCTCAGCACACTACACATGCCAGACATCACAGAATATTTCAATCTGATATATGTTGATCTGAGAATAAATACTAGAAATCTTTACAATTAAATATTTAATTAACTATATATAACTGCTTGACTTCTATATAAAGTATTTTAATATCACATATGCAAGTAAGGATTTGTAAATATTCATTAATTAATTGAATTTTGTTTAATTCAAGAAAAAAAATATATAAGTTTAATAAGGAATATTTAAAATTTTTACCTTTTTGATATTATGAGAGTATTGTTTCATTGCTAATTTTTCAATAGCATTTTCAAAACCTAAAAAACTTTTCACATCTAAACTTGCAGTTTGTTCAAAGCATGTCCAATCAGGATTTTCTGGATGAACCTAAAAATAAAAACAAGTTAAATAGAAAAACTCAATTTAACTGATATTACAGAACAAATAAAATCATCATTACTTATTCACGACAATAAAAAGTTAAATACTAAACTTTAGAAAATTACTAGCAAAACACTGATATCAAACACATTTAAGAAGAAAAATATTTCTAAACAGACCCAAACTAGAATTTTTTTTATTTTTCTTGAAATTTATAATTCTTAACAATTTTATTTCAAATTAATAAATTCCAAAAAATTTTTCTTTAAAAAATTCTTTAAGAAATACAAATGAAATTCACTCTTTTAAATCCAATTTCGATAGAATTAAAAACAGATGGACTAGAAACTTATTTACTATTTCTCACTTTATTTTTCCTTTTTCTTCCAAATATATTTTGCTTTTCAGCCTCATCAGTGGACATTACAGTTTTATTTTTATTTATTTATTTGCTATTTAATTTTATTTCATTACAATAAAATAAATCAATATATAAGGACAATGTTCATAAAATGAATATACATAACGCATTATGTTCAAACATTTCTCCAACTTTATATCAGTATAAATATATATAAAACATTATTTTCTTTAATTACAGTAAAATTAAATTTATGATGCCACCATTCATCCAAGCCACATGACATGGTCCATTGCAGGCGGACTTTATAATCGTACTGTATTTACTAATTTCAAAGTTTAAAAAGATGCTCCATACATTAAGTTTAAAAAATTTTAAACCTTTCAAAATAAACTATATTACAAATGTACTTGATTTCAAAATTTCTACTTAAGGGTAAATTTTAAAGCAAAATTGAAATAGGAAAATCAAACCAAGCTAAAAATACAGATTCTATCCTTATCTTACATAAGGATGTAAATTAGGTATACTTAATACATATACATAAGTTAAGAATATAATCCATATTCCTAACTTATAAAAGGTATAAAACATGCAATTATTACTTATATATCTTAATTCTCATTCTATAAACTCCAGAATGTTAAGGTCATTATATTTCTATAAACTTGTAGAGCTTAAAATCCATCTTTTAAATTTCATCATGCATTCGAGTTTAATTTATATTCTTTATCCAGTCTAAGCAAGTGCTAATAAAATTTGCTGTATAAAAAAAATACTATTTTACATACTAAATTAAAGAAAAATAAACTTTTTAATCAATAAAAATTAAATAGAATGTATGATAAAATATATAATTAATGGAAGATAAAAATAACATCTATAATTTAATTACATCATACATATATACACACACACACACACACACACCAACTATAAAACAAGATAAAAATTAACTCAAGTACTAAACTTACTGAATATGTACAATTTTCATTAATAACTACTCGTGAGGAAAAGCTTTCATTGAACGCCTCTATTTTTAAACTTCTTTCCCGTCTATCAAGAGTATTTTTCTGAATAAAATACACAAATTCCACTCCAATAATCTAGAAAAACAAATAAATAAAACAATGTTAAATTTATATATTTTACTCATATGGTTTATGCTATAACATAATGTAATCATTTTATTTAATATTCAAAGAAACATAAATTATGTAAAATAATTATTTTGGATTATACAATATCTCAAATATTCAACTTAATCATTATCTATACATACAATGTGATAAAAGACTAAATTAATTGCCAAGCATAAGGCTAAATTGCTAGTTGGACTAAGAAACAATTATTCTTGCTGTCTGTTAAGGGTAATTTAATTATTAAAATTTAGCTTGTCTTATATGCAAGGATTGTGGGTTTGTATCTCATCCTAGATCAATCTTTGCTGTCAAAATATTTTTATTTGATTAACTGAAAATTAACTTCTAGCAGAATACATCAAATACTGAGTACAGCAGTCAAATCTATTTTGTTAAAGGTTTTTTTGGGGCTTCTTTGTCCCATCATCAAACCAAAAAATTCAAAATCAAATTTGAATGAGAACATCCTTACATTTCTGTTAAGCATTCTGGAAGAATTTGAAAGCACTAACAGTTTATTTTTTTAAAATTAGAACAAAACTTGTAAGATTTAGAATATCTCCATCAGTTTTTAAGTCCTTGATCTCATACCTGACCATTACAGAGAAAAACTTTGCACACCTCAGAATTCACCATTATTTCAATTTCCACCACCCTAGAACTTTGAACTGGGACTACTAAATATTTATAAGGCTACTATGTGATATTATATTTCTATTTATATCAATATAAAAAATTAAATTAAATATTCTAAATTATGTTCTATTTTTCATTAGTATTTTTATTGTTATTTTATTTTACAAGATATAATCAAAAAGTTTCCAAACAGGCTTAATATAAAAAATAAAACAGTAAAAAGTAAATTAATGCTGGTTTTAAAAAGCATATGAAACTGACTTTCAACAATAATCACGTAAAGCATTTATATTTCTAGAAAATTCGATTTTAAGCATGTGTGGCAACATCATTTCAGCAATTTCCGATGGAAAATTTATGCAAACAACACACAGCTTTGAAATATTGCTTCAGTTCGGGGTAAACATCCAGTGAAAGATTTTGAAATTAACAGTTGTTAATTTTCATCAGAAATTTTGTCCATTAAATCAAAATTTTACTGTATTTAAAAAGTTATTAAAGTTTAGAAGCAATTTCAATTCTCAACCTAGTTGCTAAGCAAACAGCAAACGGTCATTCAATGTAGCCAAAGGTTTGGTAAATTACTAGGGAACATTTGGAGGTAGTTAGTGGACAAATTTATATTACATTAGTTATTTTTAAAAATAAAAATATGTTATAATTAACATATCTTCAGTAAAATTTAAAGTATAAAGTACTATTTACATTTTTAATTATGTTTAACAGGAATTAATCATTTTTTTAGTAAATTTTATATTTATCCTATTTAATTTATTTCCATTTTGTTATCAATGTATAAAGGGTAGGTAAATTATGTGCCATTTTGGAAATAAATTGACAAGAAAAGTTTGGAAATCCAATAAAAGAAATTTGGGAATATCCAACTGTCCAATAAAAAGTGGAAAATTGGGGATTGGAATTATTTTATGTTTAAAATAATAATTTATCAATCAAATATAAACTTAATAGATAAAAGAAACTGTTTAACATCTGTTATCAATAAAATATAATCTACAGATTTTAACAAATCTTTATTAATTTTTATGTCACTAACATCTGTATGGAAGAAAGAACCACCTTCATTTAACAATAAAACTCATTAAAAATAATAAGTCTAACAATAATAGCTTTGTCATTACCTTACACAGGATTTTATTTAAAAAGTGTAAGAGCTTGTTTAAAGTTCTTTATTTGTTATGAAATTTAATATTAAGAATAAAATATTCAAAATTATTCAGTTTTAATTTAGTAATTTAATACACTAAATAAATTTTAATTAATTCTGTCAGAGCACAAAGAATTAATTATTTTAATTAAATACTGTACTAAGAATAGACACCATTCAATGAACACAATTTATGGTTATTTTTATTGAAAACATTTAATTGTTAACTGAATTCAAAAGTCACTGAACAAATGATTCATTGGGAATGAATAAAATTCAATAAAAATATATTTTTTTAATAGCTTCTACAGGAAGTTTCAAATATAAAATACTGAATCCATAGATATAAATTAAGCAATATTCTTTAAAATTTTAGCAATCTTTAATTAGTAGCTTCACACAAAATGTGCTTAAATCTATAATAAAAGACAGATAATTAGTTAAAAGATTATAATATATCTCCATTAAAAAAATTCAAATAAGTGGAACCTCACTTAATGAGCATAATTCATTCCAGAATCTTACTCGTAATGCAAAACACTCATTAAGCAAAACAGATAAACATGCCAAATGATATGCCAAATTCTTGGGCTATGTAAAGGCTATAATTAAATATTAGAAATTAAATAATTCTACTAGAGGTAGGCAGTTATGCGACCATCTCATATTAAATTTAATAATTATAAATAATTAATTTTTAATTTAGACATTTAAAAAATTTAATATGAGATAGCAGCATAACTGCCTACCTCTAGTAGAATTATTTAATTTCTAATATTTAATTATAGCCTTTGCATAGCCCAAGAATTTGACATATTGTTTGGCGTGTTTATTATATAATGGGTGATGGTTGTTGATGTTTATGCATAATATATGTGAACACAAGTTTGGAAAAATGTTTGATCACAAGCGACAATAAGATGCTAGCAGAATGAATGCTAAACACAGACTGATGGAGCATGCACATAATCAGGAATTTCCCCTCTTTTCATCACTCATTAAATGAGTCATTTTTTTAATTTGTTTCACTTGTTATGCAAAATACTCATTATGCAAGGTGCTCCTTAAGTGAGATTTCACTGTATTCTCTGGCTTCATTTGGGATTTCTAAATTCTGTTCAATTTGAAAAGCTTACCTATCAGAGCAAATGTACTCTGTTTCTTTTAAATTTATACTTTAATAATTATAGTAATCAGATTAATGTTAAACTAATATAGAGCATGCAGGGAATGCATCATACTAAAATATATAAATTGAAGTGTTTTTTACAATTAAATATCATATACATGCATAATACTTTTAGAATTTAACTCATTTTATTCTCAAATGTTTTGAAGATGAGAACAATGATTATTTTTAAAAGTATTTATCCTAAAGATTGAAAGTATCAAAATATTTTCATGCAAGAAAGTCCAGAATATTGGTTTACTCATAACTTAAGAATCAGTTCTACTTAACATGTATAATTAATAAATGATACTATTCACCTTTTTTAATAAATATGGTGCTTCTACATTAAGTTTACATCGTCTCTCAATAATATAAACTGCTCCATCCTCACTTTTGTATTCTGATAATATATCACTTCCTAAGAAAACTGGAATCATTTTACATGTTGGAAATCTCTTCTCGTATGCCTAAAATAAAAATATTAAACATTAAATAAGACTAAAATTAAATAATTAGAAGCTTCTTGATAAAAATAAGATATAAGAAAAATCGTATTAACGCTGAACTCAGTGCTTTTTATCAAGAAGCTACACAATTTTGGCGTGAGTTTTATTTATTTATCTATTTCTTTAAATAATTAGAATATTTATATAAGCATAAAGTTACAGTAATAATGAAAAATAATAATAAACTACTTTACTTTACTCATATGATTTAAAATATAATACGAAAAATTTGAATCATGGCTGACAATGTGATTATCAACAAAACTAATTACATTTAATTTCCTTCCTTATTTAGAGCATTATATTGTATTACTGTGTTGTTATCTTCCCCATAGTACACATATACCTTTTATTCTATTTATAAACGTAATTCTTTTCACTTTTATAATAATATTTTTCTCAGAAAAGAGAATTCTTAATTTGTTTATGATTTCATTCCAAAGTCATGTATAAATTTCACATAATGTAAGCAAACTTTTGCCATAAAATGAACAAAAACAGTATATAAGTAATTTAATATCTATTTATAAATAAAATAAAAAGGAAAAAACATAAATGTAATAATTAAAAATTACTGAAACAATAAAACAAACTGCAAATGCTTGTTTTATTGTTTCAGTAATAACTGTAAGGGAGTTTGCACATTAAGTAAATAAACATACACTGAAAACAGGGCACAATGGAGCTGGTTACAATGCTTTATAACTCATACATTCCATCAGTGCATCAACTAGCAGCAACATGTTCACTCCTGTGTCTAATATCACCACCTGCTATTTTTCATCTGGAGGCTGGTCCAAATATAGAATTCATAAATATATTGCCATGTTACCATGTATGGGGGATATCTGTACTAGGTGAAGTAATTAAAGTACCTCTATTCAATACTATCTGCAAAAATATTTAGATGTCTAAATACAAACAAATTTGGTATAGTGACATTTCAGGATTTGTGAGACATTTCTATAAAAATAATTTAGGACCAAATATCAATACTATGGCATTGTAAACAACAAAAAAGCAGTTTCCTTTACATAAGCATATATTTTGCAGTCAAGTCCTAGGTATAAAAGTGACTACAACTATTGAATGTCATTCTTATCAGCTATGATGACCATTAATTCTACAGTCTCAGGAGACCAATCACTTGACTCAATGAAACTTGTCATCCAGAAGTACAACCCAATCAAGACTATAAACTTATCACTTTACAAGTTTAAGTTGTTTCTACAGTTGTTGAACAGTCAATGAATAATGTTGAAAATTCTAGTGTTCATGCATTGTCATGGCAATTGGGTATCCTATGGCACAATGTTTACAATACTGAAAATGTTGGTGCATTGCTATTCATCTTAGATCAGTCATATAACTATAAATCCCCATGTGACATACTATAATTATCCAGAGATACTGAAAGATGTTCAACATTTTTGTTGTACTACTGTGCACCCCAATTGCTATAGAGTCAATGCCTTGAGTCAACTACTTTAATGCAGATGAAGCACTTCCACATATCAGTGTACAAAAGTTTATACAATAGCATTTCACCAATAACAGTGATTAGATTGTGCATTTCCTACTACCTGGCCAGCCACATCATTCTCTGGATTTTGATCTGTGAGATTTTTGATTGTGGAGATACTTAAGTGTGGTTTATTGAGGTTACATTGTAAATCCAGCAATCTTATAATGTGAGATGCATCATAGTTAATCAATTATGGTCAGCCATTGAACATATTGTTCATCACATTCAGAATAGAGACTACATTGAACAGTATCCTCTGCATCACTAAGGTATCTATAGAGTATGAAAGTCTAGTACAAATAAAATGTTTGTTGCAGCATCAAAAGTTCCATAGTGCTAAGTTTTGGTACTAGTGTTTTATGGAAATGCCTTCTATATCTTCTGAAATGTTATAATCAGATTTGGTTGCATTTGGACTGCTAAATCTCTTTCCAAACAGTATTAAATAGAGACACTTTAATTTAAATCACTCAATACATACATTACATACCAGGGTAATTCAGCTGAGTACTGTAGGCTATAGGCACAAAGTCATCCCAGTCAGCATAATTAACATGTATGGTTACATACTGCAAATTAATAGGATTGGAAACAACAATTAAATGCACAATCCAAGTAGTAACAGTATAGCAACCAGAAATTGTTGATTCAACTCCTTCTCTAGGTCAATCTTTTCTTCCAGAATATTCTTAACCTTTGTACAGAGGGTTAGTCAGATATGGTGCTATCACAATGTAGAGAAGAATAAGCATGGAAAATTTTAAGAAATTTCCCACGTTTATTCTTCTCTACATCATGATAAAAAAATTTCCCACACAAAAAAGGAATTATGTGACAATAAAAAATGAAAAATCTTTTTTTATTGTCACATAATTCCTTTTTTTATTCCGACGTCTATATCTGCAAAAGAATTTTGTGGATATAGACATCATTCTTCAGTGCCACGTGATTGCCCTTGACAGGTGTATCCATCGATCACTGCAGAGTGGTTAATTTATTAATATTAATTTAATGAAATTGACAGCATAACTGTCTATGTTTAGTCAAAATTACTCAGTTTCAATATTGAATATCTAGCCACAAAATATTCCAAAGTAATCTGGTTTATACATACTTACATTTGGGAACTCAAGACTCAGAATTATTTACTTATGTTTTTACGTTTTAAATAAAATATTAGCTTTATTATAAACTTATTTATTTATTCATTAATTTATTTAAAATAATGTAACTAAGGTGAAAACTAGCTTATATTAATTTTTTGGCTCTATATTAAATAATTAATGCAGAAAATAAATGATTTTGAAAAATGACAATGTAAAGAAATTTTATTTATTTTGTAATAACTAAAACATTGTATTATGAAATTTACATTCAGAAAAAATGTAGAGATTAAACTAAATATTTCTACACACTATTCAGGTTTATCTTTAGCTTACAATATTGCAGTGACTAATGGAATGGAAAAGAAAGTAAAATGTGAAACTGTCAAAGAATATGAAGTACTGCATTACTGAACAATAGAAACCTGCAGAAATTAATTTTCAAAATTGGATAATTTGAAATTTTAGAATTCCTCTGAAATCTGAATTAAAACAATTCAATTGTGTATAGTTATATAAGTTGCTTAAATAAACACACAATGTATACTGTATATTGTATACGAATAGTGTTTTATCTTGGGTTACTCTGCATTTTCTGCTGAATGCAAACTCTTCATAATACAATTATTTTGTAACAATATCTAAAACAATGTTTTTTATTGGGTTGTTCAGAAAAGTAAGTTCGTTTTTTCCATGGAAAAAAACTATTTTTATAATATATATTTTATTGAATTATATATCAACCATTTTAGTCAAATACCTGTTGTCATCGTTTCTGGTAGTAGCATGATTTCACATTCATAAAAGTTTTGATCGTTGCTTACAAAAAACCAATCCACATGATTTTTGACATTGTCACTTCAAGTAAATGTCTTACAGTTAAAAAAAATTTGTATAGACCGGAACAAGTAATAATCTGAGTGTGCTCGATCTGGCGAATATGGTTGGTGTGATAGCACGTCCCATCTACGTTATTACAGTTTCTGACGAGTTACCAAACTTGTGTCAATTTGACATTATTGTGGTAAAACACTACACCTGTTTTGTTGATCAAGTCTGGCTGCCTTTTCTGTTTGATGATATTACTCAATTTGTTTACTCGATGGCAGTACACTTTTGAATCAATTGTTAACTTGTCTGGTAAAAGCTCCCAAAAAAAAAATTTCCACCAAAGAGAGCATCTCTCTTTAAGAACATGTGGAACCCATATATTGAGCTTTGAAACAAAACCAATTTGTTTCATGTAATCATAAACAGTTCAATTTGACAAATTTAATCTCTTAGTGATTTCACATGTTGTTATTCAGCAATTTGCTTCAATCGGTACCTTTATTTTGTTTTCATTGGCTTCAACTGGCCATCCAGAATGTGGTGCATCTTCAATATTGAAATTGCCAGCACGGAATTTTGTAAATCATTTTTGGCACTGTTGTTCTGTCAATACATCTCCATACACATCACAGTTTTTTTCTTGCTTGAACAGCATTTTTACCTTTCCGGTAATAAAAGAGCAAAATATGCCAAAAATGCTACTTTCAATTTTCCATATTTGATGGGACACACAAAATAAACAATTGCACGAAATCAAACAAAATTTTTTTACAAATAAACCTTAAAATGCCAGCTGTCAAAATATATAATGATAATATGGTTTAGAATGAAAATGGCAGGAAAAATACGACTAATGCATCTAGTAGTAAAAAAAATGAACTTAATTTATTTCAATGTATTAGGTTGTTCAGAAAGTAACTTCTCTAGGAGTTAGACAAAGTTCATTTATAGTCATCTATATGGTTAGACAATAGAGAGGTTGAGGCGCACGTTTTAAACGTGTAAACGTGTACGTGTGACGTTCGGCGCCGCTTTCCCCATAAGCCTAAAAGTTTGACGATGGTGTTTGGAATGTCGAGCGTGATTCCACCGACTATCCAAACACCATTGTCAAACTTTTAGGCTTACGGGAAAGCAGCGCCAAACGTCACACGTACACGTTTAAAACGTGCGCCTCAACCTCTCTAATGTAAGGACACATAGGCTATCATATAGATGACTATAAACCTAATATATCATAATTCTTCAAAATCATTTATTCTCTACATTAATTTTTTAATACAGAAACAAAAAAATTAAAGTAAAAATTACTGTTTCATTATTTTGAATAAGTTTATTATATAGACTACTTTTTATTTATTCATCAAGCTAATGTTTTGTATAATGTCAAAATGTTTATATATAAATGAAAATTTAAAATTTTGCTTTATTTTTAGTTTCAAATAGCAGATTTTATTTATAGAATGTTTATAAATAATGGAATGATAGCAGTGCTTGAAACTTAAGAACATTACAGTTTCAGAGCACATAAATGTAAATCATTATGTCATGTCATGTCATCTTTAATATTTGATAAATTCTAGTGGCAGGTTTAAAGATTCATCTTACTATAATGAAAGTTTACTTATAATGATGCATTGTATCTAATTTTCCAATATTCTACAACTATAAAAGCCTACAGATGGCAATCAGAAGAGATCATTTTGCTTGGCAGTTTTGTCATTGATGGAATGGAAAGTTTATTTATCTAAACTATATTTAAAATTGTTTGAATACACTATAGGTAAAATGTCATTGTCGAGCAATATATTACCAACAGTTTTCTTATATAAAAACTTTTTATTTGCTTAGAATAAGAGTGGTGTTGGAAGTTTCAACAATAAAATCCAAAGATAAGATTCTAATAATCCAGAGTATTTTTAAAAGAATATTTTGCCAAATTTTCATACATTTTTCTATTATTATTATGCAGAAGATAAAGTCAGAAATGTTACTTTCAAAATAAAATTCCAAATAATTTAGAGTACTAAATTCATGAAACTGAGAAAGCAATTATAATTACATCGTTAACAATATTAATGATAAATCTACTTCCTTCCTCATATAAATTTAGGTGAATATATTTGTTAATCTTCATATTATATTACATATTGACAATTAAATAACTATCACTGCTTCTTTTTGTTACCTAAGTTTATTTAAAGAACAGTTTTCAACTGTACTGGAGCCATCCTCACTTTAAACATATAAATTTGCACTTTTGTTGTTATAATAAAGATATTTTTCCAAAATTAAATTCTATAATTAGCCTTAAATATTGAATGATTAAGGCTAAATTAAACAGTTGTAAATGCAAAATTTAATATATTTATTATTATAAATTAATGAACTTTCTTAATATTTATACTGTATATGTAAACTAAATATGTACAAAAAAACATGTTTATACTTTGGATAATCTTTACAATATAACTCAATTGAAATTAGCACCATGATTAAATGACATGTCAAACTGCTCAGCAAGTTATACAAAATATAACCAAATCAATAAATACATTATTTTACTTAACATAGAATTTACCTTTCAATATTAGAAAAAAAAGCACATTCAATTATAAATTATTTTCAGTATCATTTGAAAGTAAAGTAAAATTAATCCAATAAACAAAAACAAATGCAAAAACACATTCTTTGAAACTATTTTAAAAAACACTCACAATAAGTCAATAAGACTTATATTGATTGAAGAGTGACTGTCTGATTTTCTCAGAATACAATGAATATCAGATAATACAGCATAAAAAGAATATATACATTAAAAAACATTTTATAGAAATGAAAGAATGATAAATATGTAGATGTCATTCTGTGGGTTGAGTGTGTGCAGTAATTGTGTAGGACTAGTCAAGAATTTCAAACTGCATAAAAAGTTAAGGAATACACTAAGCTTTTTTTAAATAACCTTTACAAAGTAACTTATGTAAATATTAAAAAGAAAGCTTTTCAGAAATTTTACTTCCTTATATAAATTTATCAATTTGATAAAAATATTATACAGTTGTAAGAACAAACTGACAATACTTACACTTACACATACAACATTATACTCATGTATTACGCATTAATGATATAAAAATTAGTTCATTTGTTTAAACGTTAAACATATGAATTATTTTGTTATGATTTGTAATCTATTTAGCTATGAAATTCTTAACTTTATTATAAAAAATGTATATATTTAATTATATACCTGTGCATTTTAAATAAAGCATAAATGTAGAGATTATCTTCAATATCAATATATATCATTTTTTTCATGCTTATCAGAAAAACTTATGATACTATTTCCAAAAATATTTGTATAACATACTATAAAAAAGTATAAATGATTTGAATAATTAAATTGTATAAAGAAAAGAAAATTCTAAAAACATTTTTGTTAAAATAAAAATTAATATAATCAAAATATCATCCACTTAACATGTATAGTTAATAAAAATTAGACTAAAGAAAAAATTGTTTGTGCAAATTATAATCTGATAGGCAGTTAAGTTCAATACAGCTGCAGTCAAACTTAAATATAATGGATTTTCTCCAGGAAACACTCCGCAGAAAAATTTGTTGAGAGAAACTTACGTAAAAATTGGTAATATGGAAGTTTTGATTGTATGTAAATACTGAAATTCAAGCAAATACTAAGAAATTTCAAGGAATATATTTAGAACAACTAAATTAACCATTTATATCTGCAAATGGAATTTTTATAATGTAAGAATTCTCATATTTATTTCTACTTATCCTTCTTTAATAAATAAAATGTTTTTATTAAGTGATTTGAACAAAATATATATATGTTTGTTCAAATCACTTATTAAAACTCTTACTTATATAAGTAATATATCAAAAAAAAATTAAAT
>NW_019384645.1:240696-245451 GCF_000671375.1 Centruroides sculpturatus | reverse complement strand
TATAATTTTTTTTTATTCTTTTATAATTTTTTTATTCTTTTATTACTACTTATTAAATTCTATTAAACTATTTGTAAATAGAAGTTTCTTGATGAAGATAAGATTTTATTTTTAAAATACAATAGAATCCCAATTATCTGAGGCTCCATATTATCTGAAGTAAACATGATACTTTTCTTATACTGTGATTCATGAAAGTTCAAAATGGTAACATACAGGGCGAGTCAAAATTATGTGAACACTATTTGAGAGAAAGCATTTACTCAAAGTTTGTGTTATACAGAGTCTCAACCTGACCACCAGACCAATTAATGCACTCAAACCAATGTTCAACAGTACAATTTAGTGCCAGAACACCAGAGATTAAGGAGGCCATAACAGTCCGTTGCGACCAATCGGAATAGAAAACAAAACAAAATTAAGATGTTTTTGTTAATAATGTTTAATTAAAAATTAAGATTGTTCACATAATTTTGACTCACCTTGTATATTACAAAATAAGTTGTTAGCTTTTATCATTTAGCTTCAATTTGAGATAAACCATCACTTTTTGATATGAAAAAAATTCCATAAATTATGAAACTTTACTAAAATTTATAATTTTGTCCCCCTAAAAGTACAGAAATGATAGTGCATATTTTTTATTAAGTTTTGTACTGAGAAAATTTACTTTATTTTAATTTGAATCATACCAGTATATTAATTATATATTATAATAAAATCTTTTTCTTAAAATTGAGTTGTAAATATAATATCAGTTATCTGATGTAGAAATAAAAATTTTCCTTTATCATTTATATATATATACATACAGTATATATAGATTTAACTAGAACATAAAACTGACTTTGTACTTTATCTATTAAATTAAAATAATTTGATATTTATGTCTATAAGAAGCAATAGTTAATTTTAATATGAACTACAAATTTCATTTGTTTTAAATGTCTATTTGAATTTTTAAATTACAATGATAACTTTTTGAATAAAATAGAAAACATTTATCACTCAGAAAATGAGTAAAATTGCTTTTCCTATTAAATAAAATGATACTAAATATAGAATAAATAAGAATAGTAAGTATATAATTACAATAAATTACCTATATTCTAATTTAACTTAGTACAGACTATTTTTATCATTAAAAAAATAAATTTACTTAATCTTATACTGTATTCTTTTTATCCTCTACAGATCTGTAATTTTTGTTTACAAAAATCATTAACATCAAAATGTTTTAGGTTCTTGGATCCCAAAAGTAATTATTATTAATAAGCAAAAAATAGATATTTTACTGATTTTTGTATAATTTACACATTTAGAGATTCCCTAATAAAAAAAAAAAAAAGTAATTCTGACTGAAGTTTTAGCATAGAATTAAAACATTTAATAATTTACTTAACTATATTATTCTGACTGAAGTTTTAGCATAGAATTAAAACATTTAATAATTTACTTAACTATATTAAAATATTGAAAGGACATGTTATAAATACACACACATTTGTTTCAGATCAGTTGTTAATCATTTGTATGTACAGTATATTTAACTAAGAACTCTCAAACGTTTTCTTCACTATTAACATTATCTATCACCTTCATAGTTCAAAAATATTACTGTGTCCTGCAATGTTGGCATTTAGTCAACACATTACATAAATTTGTAATAAATGGTCTATTCTCATGACAATATGATTACTTGTAAGTTCTTTCATATTATATTTATATAAAATATATTTTTAGACTAACTGATCATGACTGATTTAAAAATGGTGACTTTTTAATACTGTATATGCATACACACAAGCATTAATACAATACAAAGTTTATTTTTCAAAAATAACTTTTTCTTACAAAGGGACACATTGCCATTTTTCCTGGGTTTCCAAAATAATAAATAGGAGCAAAATATTGGTCTTTAATATCAAACTGGAAATCATAGCTTTAAAATTAATGCCAAATGATTGCCGGATTAGGTCGGGCTATATTTGTTTAAAATTAATTTTAACTTCACTTTTATGAATTATATAATTAGATTGACTTGTGAAACTATTCCATTGGCTTAAATGTATCTTTATGAGAATGACTTATAAATAACTCTTATTAACCATGCTTAAATCTGTTTTGCTGATAGTGAAAAACAATTTAATAAAATAATTTATCTATTAATTTTAATTAATATACTCATATTTCAGTTATTTATTTGTTATCCAAATTTATTAATAATAAAAATTTACCATTAATAGTTAGTACTAAAGAACAACATTCAAATTTCAACAGAAGACCTAAATATAAAAAAATTTAAAGAAAATCTGTAACCTTACAGTTACTCCATTGTCATATCAAAAGTACTTTCAAAAAACTTTTCTTCAGAGCAACTTAACACAAACATTTATTTAAATGTCATCAAGTTAAAATAGTTCAACATAAAACAATTTTTTTTTGTTAGGGTAACATAACACTTTATAGACATTTATAGTATGTATCTGTTGATACTAGAAATTTTGCAGCAAAATTTCAATGAAATATTTCCAAGAGTGAAATTAGATATCTGAACTTTTTAATTTTTATAAATATATTTAACCTTAAGATATTTTTACAAAATTAAATTTTTCTTATGCTTTTTAACTTGTGATGTAAAGTTTTATGATAGCTGCCAGCAATAGGTTTCTATAGTTAAAAAAAATTTAATCAATTTTTCTAATTATTAACCGCATTCGCATAGTTTAAAATAAAGTATCAAAGCATCCAATCTAAAATTAATTATAAATTTAATTTCACAAATATGTTTTTTAATACAGATTCATTTTAAATAAATTAGGCAAAGCCAAGATATTTATTTACTTTAAAATTACAGTAAAATTTCAAAAAACTTATGATTGTTATCCCCACTCAAACAAAACCCTTTAAAATCAGAATTAACTATAAAACAAATAAAACATTAACAAAATTATTAGGATGATAAAAGAAAAATACAAAAGTTAAGATAAAAAATATTTGGTAGTAATATTCAAAATTTCATAATAAAAAAAAAAAACATTCAAAAAATATTTTATAAAAGTTTGAAAATTTAAGAAAATTTTTAAACCTACTAGTAATCAATAATAAATTATTTCTAAATTAATCTTATTATTAAAATAAGAAATAACTAATTTATAATAAAATTTTGTTTCGACACTTAAAGGAAGTGATATAGTTTTTATCAAGGATGCCAAAGCAGAGTCTCCTTCACTCTAGCAAACGACACATTCCAAACAATACAAGACGTATCTTACTTTTTAAAATTTAATAAAAGCTGTAGTCTTTAACCGAAAAAATAAGCATTAGAAATACAAACTGGAAAAAAACATCTGTTTACATATTCTTTGATTAAATGGCAATTTCTCAAGAAACCTATTTACTAAAAACATAAAATAATAGTATTAATAACATTTTCATTCACGCAATCTTACGTCTCGAGGCTCTATTTTTGTTTACAAAAATAAGATTTCAAACAAACTTTCCTATACTCCCGAAATCTAAAATGTCATTGAGAAATTAAGGAAACGTGTTCTTAATATTTTTACAAAAAGAAACACTAATTTAAAACATATATTTAAAACACTAATATATAAACGTTGATATACATCTATATTTAAATATAAAAATAAATAAGTCATAATTCACAAAAAAAAATTTTTAATTTTAGAAATTATAATATGCATTAAATAAGGAATTAATTTCATCTAAAACTAGACTCAAATCACTTTAAAATAATATAAATCTAAGAAACCTTATGTTATAAATGATGATGAATCAATAATTTAGCTTATATAGCTATATATTTTTTATTACTACATATCTAATTGAATCAATGCCAAGTATTTAATCATTTATGGGATCTTCTATATATGTAGAATTCTTTAATTTTAGAATTTTATAAGAAAAAAATTTTCTATCAATTTATATAAATTATACATCAAGCAAATGTATTTATAAAGTCAAGGACTGTGAATTGAATGAAGAGTTTGTGTATTTTGAAGTAAATTTACAAATCACTTAAGCTTAATTTATAAAATAAATGATGTTTAATACATTTACTTACCGCCATCACCAGCTCAAAAGGGTATTTATATACCCGGACGGGAGATTGATACTTTTGAACCATGTTTATAAGAATTTAAACGTTAATTTTCTTGATCAAATACTTTTAAAATATATCCGAGTCATGACTTTTTTTTAAAAAAATAACATAAATGTTTAAATTAAATTAAACTTTATCATCGGACTCGCACTTCCTCGCCACTCGACTTTATAATAATCAGAATGAATAGCACAGTCTTATCTGCCTACATTAGCGCCCTCTGCTAATTCATATATAGTTTTTTGTTGTTAGCGTAATTTAATAAATTTTTTTTATAATTACTTTTTTTAAAATATTTTGAAAGTTTTAATAATACATTTTTAATTGATTACATTTATGTTTTTTTTATTGAGTAGTTTTATACATTTTTTTTAATATGCAGTGACGTCATTTCCGACGTAAACAACATTCCTCACATAGAATAAATATTTGAAACATAATTTTTTTTTAATTTAAAAAATAATTTTAAAGATTAATCTGTATTATTATTATTATTGATATTTAAATTTAAAATTTAATCGGTTTATTTATAGGTTCAATAAATATTTTAAAATAATTTTATAGTTTATGTGTTATAAATTCAATATATATTCTCAGTTTTAAAATAAATTTAAATATTTAAATATAAAGAA
>NW_019384645.1:219420-240550 GCF_000671375.1 Centruroides sculpturatus | reverse complement strand
TAAAATTAATAAAATTTAATGAATAAATGAAATATATCCCTAAATTTTCCCTGCATATGCGATTTTTGAAAAAGAAAATAAATTAAATATTTATTTAATTTAACATTTTATTTATGTTAAATATATAATTTCGTTATAGAATTATATACATATTTAATTTTAGGTGCGTACATATTTAATCATATTGCAAAATACTTAAATGTCATTGTATCAAAAGTACTCCGTCACTATTAAATTTCCCTTTTTAATTGTCGAAACGTAAACAAATAAACAAATTTATTGCCCAAAAATACAATTATTTCTAATTTGAATTTCCTCTTTTTAAATTATAACATCAACAATTTATAATAATATACTTGTAAATAGTGAAATTTTATCAATAAATCTTTATCTATGTTTTATATTCCCCATTATATGAATTCGGGCACAGAGATTGGGCATTTGGGTCTTTTTCCTAATATCCATCATAGATTCGGTCGGGACTGCAATGAAGTCTACTTGATATTAGGGACGAGATTGGACAAATCCGGAACAGACCGCCCACGATTCCGAATCCTCCGGAGCAGTAGGCTGACACCTTAACCATCTTGGCCATCGGGCCAATATTCGGCTTTATGACAGCTGCCTTTAAAACCCATGATTTTACGAATTGCATACATTTGTCGTTAGCCATCTCATTGTAGGATTGGCTCAGCAGCGGCCGAGTGGATAAAACCACCGAAAACTGGTCGTGGGTCTGCGCCTCACCACAGGGTTTTGCTACGTGGTGTTTCTGGGTTTTTCAAGATCCGATTAAATTTAAACAAAATCTATCTCATATAAAAGATATAACTTATTGTAAAATGAATTAAAATTTTAAATAATTAAAAAGGAAATAGTGTTTTAACTCAATCATCTGTATAATACAGTGGTGCGTTATAGCCTCGTGGGACCCTGGCAAATTTGAATTAAAGGAACATTTTCAATTAATTTTTAAAACAACAAGAATATATTTCAAATTATATGTATGTAACTTTATGTGATCCAGATGATAATAAGGTCAATAATCGCACCATAAAAATTATTTTATTAATTTTCTTATGATAAAATGTTTAAAAACGTTTTTTAAAAAATTTATTTCAAATTTATTATTTCATATTACGCGAAATTACGACGATAATGTTCCTCCTTGAAGTTCACTGAACTTTTTTTATAGTATGGTTCCAGTCATTGGCTTTTTTTTTTCTTACAAAGAAAATATTTCATATAAAATTTATAAAAAGACAACATTTAAAAAAATATATTTTTCTTTACTTAAATAATATAAATTATTTATTTTATATAATTATCCACTTAATTTTTTTAAATAACTTATATAAATAGCAATTCCAGCTTTCTGATTTATGTTCTTATATGTTAATATAGAAAGTGTGTAATTTTTATGTGTTAATATAATCCCAAAATTAATTTAATGATTTAAATTCTTATATAAATTTAAAATATCTAAATATATAATTGGCTATTTTAATTTTAATAACTTTTGTTTTTTATTTTGGATCACTCTGTGAATAACAATTATTTTCCGTGTTTATTGTATTTTTGATAACAATCAATTTTTCTGTTAATTTTTTGAGTTCCCGTGAAATATAGTAATATAAATCGCATCGTTTCAACGAGTGTTTTACTATAAATTTTACTGTGAAAGATTCTTTTCTCATTTATTGCAAACTGAAAATGAAATTTAACTTTATAATATTTTATTCAATAAGAATAGTGAAATATAAACAGCGCAACATATATTACAATACAATTTATATAAATTCTAAAGCTTGTTTCCATTATACCAAGACCTAAAATTCACTGCCTCTCACACGCTACCTCCCGAAAGACTTAATCCATGAATTTTTCGGGGGTGGTCCGTCCGGATATGTCGGTCCCCGTCCCTCACCATCAGGCCGCCTCATTGTGGGCCTGGTTGAACCATAATGGGCTTGCTAAAAAAGGTGCTCTTAGTGCCCACAGGGTGGAGAGAGTAAAAAAACCGTTGGAACAGAAAGAAACAAGTCTGAGTTGTGAAAGGGAAGGCTGAACTCGATGGTATAGCCCTAAAGGAGAGAGAGATAAAGAGTAATGGGATGATAGAGGATGAGATAAGGGAGGGAAGGAGATAGAGGTTGGGATTCGTGAGCCCTTTCCCGGATTNTTATTGGATAATTAACCTATAACTTTTGTTTTTTATTTTGGATCACTCTGTGAATAACAATTATTTTCCGTGTTTATTGTATTTTTGATAACAATCAATTTTTCTGTTAATTTTTTGAGTTCCCGTGAAATATAGTAATATAAATCGCATCGTTTCAACGAGTGTTTTACTATAAATTTTACTGTGAAAGATTCTTTTCTCATTTATTGCAAACTGAAAATGAAATTTAACTTTATAATATTTTATTCAATAAGAATAGTGAAATATAAACAGCGCAACATATATTACAATACAATTTATATAAATTCTAAAGCTTGTTTCCATTATACCAAGACCTAAAATTCACTGCCTCTCACACGCTACCTCCCGAAAGACTTAATCCATGAATTTTTCGGGGGTGGTCCGTCCGGATATGTCGGTCCCCGTCCCTCACCATCAGGCCGCCTCATTGTATAATGTCAAAATGTTTATATATAAATGAAAANATGAGAACTTTACATAAATAACTTATAATTATAAAAAATAATTTTAACTATTAATAAGTTAATTATTTACTTTAAAATACATCAGTAAAGTGTTTAAAATTGAAATTATTACCCTAAAAAAAAGAGGTAAATATGCGATGTACTGTATATTCATGAATATTTATATTACTAAATATATTTTATTATTATACGCTATTATTCTACTTTCTATTTATATTTTTATATAAACTTTTTAGTAGATAAGTTATTGTAGCCTATTATTTATAAATCACTAAGCATTCATTATTTATATATTAACACCACTTATTATTGCAAATTACTTGAAAATTTATTTAAAAATAAAAATATTTCAAATTTTTTTTTACCATAATATAAATATAATGTAAATTTTATGTAATAATCAATTAAAATTCTTTTACTTTATAGAATCCTAATTTTTAATAAGAAATACTGTATTAATCTTGCAAAGAAAATTTTAAATGAATAAATACATTAAATAAAACTAAAATTGCAATAAAATTTAAATACAGATATAAAAATGATATCAGCTGGAGGTAATTTTGTTTTTGGATCT
Source organism: Centruroides sculpturatus (assembly GCF_000671375.1). Taxonomy (NCBI): domain Eukaryota; kingdom Metazoa; phylum Arthropoda; class Arachnida; order Scorpiones; family Buthidae; genus Centruroides; species Centruroides sculpturatus. Next base: position 237,309 of record NW_019384645.1, on the reverse strand, counting down.
GGTCTTTCATTACATTACACCTCAATGTTATTAATTAATTAATATTGATAACTATTTTAACTTCAAAGAAATCTTGAAAAGAGACAGGTAAACAAAAACAGACAAGCATCTTAACTATAAAAGTTATTTTTATAGCTAAAAAAATTATAATTACTATTGAAAATTTCTAATCTAATTTAAATTAATAAATTCTATAATTATATTTACAACTAAATTATACTAAACTCTTACATCAACTATAAATAACCACATTGAAAAACATTAATTCTAATAAAATCAGCAGTGTTAACCCGAAAAAATATCTTAATAAATGAGATTAAAATGAAAGAGAAAAAAGGTAAATTATTATTTAAACATGAATTAATGTGTAATATTAAGTTGTTATATTTTTTATTAGTCATTTATTTATTAAATTATAATTAAAACGATTCATTTATCAAGTTTGTTACATTTAAAAAAAATTCATTTACAAGTAAGAACAAACAACCTTGACTGAGTTTCTTATTACTTTTTTTTTTTTTCTCATTTTTACTCAAGTGGTAACTATGTATTATCATAATATGTCCTTGTATTTCCAAGGACAATATTGATAAAGTAGATTAAATCGTTACTTATTACATTAAATTAACAGTACTTTATTTAAATAATTTTATTTTAAAATTATGTAATAGTTTAAAATAGTAACATAAAATTTATATTTTAATTTTTTTTTATTTTTATTATTATAACTGAAATTAATTTATGAAACTTATTTTTTTATATAATTACAACATTTAATTGGTATTATTTATATTTATAATATGACATTTCTATTTAGAAAATTTTACTAGAATCATTTTTAATAATTGATCCTTCAGTAAAATCCATGAATTTAAAACTGAAGGTCTAAACTGTGCAACCTATATACCATCATAATGGTGTATTTGACCTTTATACTTTTGTCCTCTAAAATTTAAGCCTTTTAATTGAATTTACTCTACGTAGAGAATCCTTGATCTCTTTATTATAGCTAACAAATTTCTTTATTTTCCATATTTCAGAAGAATTTCATTGATATATACAGTTACTAGATTGTGATATTAACATATAATCCAGCTTTAGTGAATGAAATATCAGGATCTATAGGAGCTAGTGGAACGTTTTATTATGTTCTAAAATACCCGTGTATGCTTAAGGACATGTTTATGATCTTATTCAAGCGCATAAAATAAAATACAGGCTTATAAACAAGCTTTATAGGTTTGAAGTTTGTCACCTTAATCTCTTAAGCTTCTTCCCGTTTATTAACTTGTAAAATGATTCTAGATATATTGAATGCCGAAACACAGCGTATCTCATGAATGCAACACCTATTTAAACTCGACGTAGATTTAAAAATCATCAAATTTAATTAGTTTATCATTGACGTCACATACGTTTTGTGAAGAAATGTGCTACCTCACGTCTCCCGTGGTGAAAAATTATAAAAATGTAGGTGTTCTGTAGTAAAAATCATAAATATTTCAACTAAATATCGTTTTTCGGGTATTAAAATTTCCAGAAAATTTTCGTGGTATTTTAATCCCCTAAAACTTCCTTATTTTTAATTTATATTAGTACTTAAGTAGACTGGCACAGCTCTACGTATCTTTTACGTAGAAGCGATCATTCTTTTGCGAATTTATCAAATTAAATTTTTCTCGGAAATTCTCACAAATTTTAAACATTTTACAAATATGTGAAGTTTGACAATGGAAATTTTTCTCGTATCTCTCGTATTTACGTTATAGTGTTTATCACAATCGACTACAAAATATTAGCGTGTGATACCAAACTTATCAGTCTGGTATCACACGCTAAATATTTTGTACTCGATTACTAAAGATCGAGATAAATGAATGATACGATGATCCCAATTTTCTAATTAATTTATTACACATGGAATAGTTTTTACTGTATAAAGTTTTTGGTTTCTGGAACTAGGATTGTACTATGTACAGGGAGTCTGAGAGCCCGAGAAAGGCATGGAAAAATCTCTAAGGTTCCAATATACTAAAAACAATACAGCATTCTAAACGTTTTTAAATAATAGAATTTTACGAAAATTATGAATTTTTTTTCTTAACTCTTTCCGCCCTATGGGAACTAAGAGAACACCCTATAACGAGTCCATTATGGCCCGAGGCATCCAGGTTGTGATGGACGAGACCCGACATATCCGGATAGATCACACCCCGAAAATTTCCTTTTTCGATTCATTCGGATTCGGTCTCGGGTCCCCCAGAGCGATGGGCTGTCATCAGCGGCGTACCCAGGATCCGAACTACAGGGGGGCAACTCGTATTAGTTTCCAAGTGGGGAGGAAGAGTGAGATTTCACCACAGATGGCTCTAGTCTAGCACAATATTCATTATTCAAACTGATACTAAATTGATGCTGTGTGTCAATTACTATACTTTAATTTTTCTTTTAGGGAGGGGCAGCTGCCCCTCTCTGCCCCTCGCCGGGTACGCCCTTGGCTGTCATATTAACCTCTCGGCCACCCGGTCGTCGATTCATTACTGATTTTAATTAATAATTTAGTATTTAATTAGTTTTTATTACTTAACGTATTACTAAAAATTATACTATTTTCGCTTAAATAAACAGTGGAAATTTCCTATTTTAGGTCCACTAGAACCGGACCTAGAGGAGAAAAACTTCAAAATAATAATATAGTAATAACAATACAATAATGGAACAATAGTTTTATGTAAAAACAATTCATAAAGAAATTAGTGCAAATTAAAAGCTTAAAAAGAAAATAAGATATGTATAAGTAATATTAAACTACGAATATATTTTGCTTGAACAGAATGTTAGTGCTAATGACTGGTTTTCAATAGTAGTGCCATTTGCCCCTTTGAATATTTAAAAATATAAAACTACAACCATTGCAAAATTAAAATTATAAAATAGAATCATTCGGTATTATCGCCATATTTTTAAATGCTTCGCTGTAAATGAAAGAACCTGTATAAAAATATACAATAAATATCAATAAAACATTATTTTATGGCACATTTAACTCTTTGCCCTATTGGCACTAAGTGGCCTTTTTCCAAATCCGATAAATTTTTATAAAATTTTTCTAATTTTACACGTTAAATCTTTTGAAAAAATTTAAAAATTCTAACGACGATAGTTTTAAACTGATTCAGCTTTAAAAATAACTTAATTTTTTCTTAACTTTCTTTTATAATAAGGTCGAGTAAAGCACAAAGTGAATTAGGACAGCGAGAAGACCAGAAAACCGGAAAATTCTTGATATTCTATTTTAAAGTGATAATATTTTATGAATATTCTTACATCACTTCTTTCCTTAAAATGGCATATTATATTCTGAGTTAAATAATTTAAATCCATCTTAAAAAAACATTTTATTTTAATTATTACTTAAATATTTCTGCTTAATTTACGGGTGGGTGACCTTACGTTTCGGATGGTCGAATTTAAAAAAAATTTTAGCGCTCTTCAAGAACAATAAATGGGTTAAGACGTAGAAAGTCCGTGAACTATTATTATTTTTTAAGTTAGTTTCTTCTAGAAAAAAAAATGGAAATAATTTTAATTATCATAATTTAATTATTTTTCAATATAGAAGTTGTTCTCTTTAGATAATCCTATCTATCAATGATGAAATGGGGTTAATAAAACATTGATAGGAGTTAATCAATTCCTGTTTACAAATAGCAAACGTATTGATATATTCCTCCAAAACACAATATAAATTTAAAACTTTTTTTTTAATTATTATTTAAAAAGTCTAAGTTGATTTTGTAGATATTTAAAAAGTAAATAAATTCAGTTTAATCAAATCAGGTGAGTGATTCATCATCTTAACTTTAGAGTCGAGTACGTCTACTCTTCAACTATTGACCCATTTCTTTTTCTTTTTTTCTTATTTTAAACGTAGAAAGTAAATCGAGTCGACAAAAATAACTCCAAATTCAATAAAAATCATTTTTCCATTATTAAAAATTAATGTAGCACTAAAATGTATTAATATAAAAGCACTTCTCTACATTGTTTATTATTTTATATATTGAGAAAAAATATATATAAAATTTTATTGTTTAATTTATAATAAATATAAAGAAGTTAAAAATATAGTTAATTTTTTTTTAAATTTAATAAATTTAATAAATATTTTTAATCCTCGCTTAGTAATGAAAATGTTAATTCATAACTTGGCCTTGATTAATATTTAATTTTTATATTTGTAATGAAAATATATTTTAATTCAAATATTTTATTAATATATTTGTGTAAAATGCAGGCTGATCCAAAAGTTAGTTAACCGTGTAAAGACTAAATTACTATCTTAAATACTTTTCTTACTTATAAACTTTACAAGAATTGTTTAAAATGAGATCATTTCTGTTCAAATTACAACCCTTTTACTAATTTATGATTCGTATTCACAAATACACAAAATAGTTAATTGAATTTTGGATCACACCCATTTTGTTATATCAATATATATTTAAATTAATACGTATAATAAAATGTAAAAATATAGACTACATTTTAAATTGAAAAAACTTAAAATAGGTTCACTTGTTAGAACTTTATCGAATTTATACGAAATGTTCGATTTGTGTTTATAGAAGTCATAGGAAGTTCATAAGAAAAATTTTAGTTTCAAAAGTTGCCACCAAGGGGAAAATCGGAGCTTTGATCGATGATGAAACCTGCAAATTGCAGTATTACGTCATATCGTCGTCATGAAGTTTATATAAAACAGCGAACAAACCGAACATAAAATCAAGTTTATAAAAGCGAACGTTAAAAATGACAATTAGTCTTCAAGACCGTGTCATTGAAAAAAACTTTTTAAAAAAGGGTTCGATTTCTGCAACTGGATTGCGAAAAATTACTTTAAAATTCGAAGAAACGAAATTTGTTAAACATTAAACTTGGAAAGAGTTTGGACCCTGTTCATAAGCAGCAGCTTTATTGGCACAGGCAGCGGCGGCCTTATCCATTGCGAGGCTCTGGGCGGCAGATCTTTGCGAGGCCATTGTCCTTTGTGCAAAGTATGTGAATTGAAATAGTAGGCACTTATTAATATTAATATATACTGTACTATAAATTAAATTTATTTTATTGTTATAACTAATAGCCAAGGATAAAATAAAAAGTTTTAAATATCAACTTTTTTCTACTTGGTTGTTGCGCGAGGCCCCGGGCGATTGCCCTGCTCGCCACCCCCTAAGGCCGCCACTGGGCACAGGGCAGGAATAACGAGCCTTTTTGACAAAATAATAATATCCTATCTATCTATATTCGGTTTATGGCGTCTGACGTCGCCTTCCGATCTCCAGGAACCCTCTCCATCTCTCTCTATCCATACACTATTCCTCTTTAATCCCTTTTTCACTAACTTTAGTTAGTGAAAAAGGGATTAAAGAGGAATAATGTATGGATAGAGAGAGACACACGCTAACTTTACTCCGTCGTACCAAGTTTGTCTGGGTCTTCCTCTCTTTCCTTTTTTGTGGATTGTATTCCATTGACATTTTCGGAAGTCGCTCGTCATTCATTCTTTTCGCATGTCCAAACCAAATAAGTTGTTTCCTCTTTATTTCTTCCAAAACCGTCTCCTTCGATCCCATTAGGGCTTTGATTTTCTCATTAGTTATTCTTTCTCTTTTTGAGATTCTGCGCAATCTTCTCAATGCATCCATTTCAACCGTTGTTACTTTTCTCTTCTCTTCCCCAGTCATTCTCCATTCCTCCGCCCCGTATAACAGAATTCTTTTAATAATAGCATTATATATTTAAAATAGGAATATTAAACTTATAAAAATATTCGTGCGTGCCAAAAATTTAAAGTTCGAACTGTTAAAAAAATCAAGTGAATATAATTTAATTAGAATGAATTCAAGAAAAATGAATTGAGAAATGAATGCTAAAAGTAAAAGCAGAATAAGAAACTGGCATTAAGATAAATTAAAAATACACAGTAAAACATAAACGCAATTGTACGATTCGTTGCGTGCCAAGTAAAATCTAGTGTGCCGTTTTGGACACCGGCCATAGATTCACTCTACCTGTGATGACGGCCGGATGGCCGAGCGATCAAGGTGGCAGCCTACCGCTCTGGGGAACCCGGGATCAAATCCGGGCGGGTCAAGGAACCCCAGGATTTTTCGACCCGTCCGGATATGTCGGACCCAGTTTCTCACCCACCACCCGGCCGCCCCACTGTGGGCCTGGCCGAACTCATAATGGGTTTGCTAAAAGAGGTTCTCTTAGTGCCCACAGGGAGGAAAGAAAGAGTTTAAAAAATTTTATTGAGCAATAAATATGTGTTATCCATTTTAACGATTGTTATTTCAGCTTAAAAAGCCAATTTTTTCCGCGGTGGCATCGTTTAGAACTGACATTTTTCTCCCAAACTTGCATCAGGCCCTACGAGATGGGTGCAACCGAGGTGCCGTCCCGAGGCTTAAGAGTTTTAGGGGTTCAGAAGGAAAATTTTTTAAGGTGTCCATTTTATAATTATTTTTTCCAAATAAAAATTCCTACTTTGTCCATGGTCTAACATTTATACTAGATTATTTTTCTACTTCAGTATCATTATGTTATTTATTATTTGTATAAGCGGGGTTTCCGAAAGGGGGCCCAGAATGGCCTTTGCAACGACAGCTGTCCATTCTCCGTAGCTTGAATAATACATATCAAAAATTTCTTGTAAATCCGATGAATATTTTGGCTGTATATTGCTCTAACAAGAAACTTGTTTTATGGACATCTTTTATTTATAGAATATATTCAAATTTAATAAGAAAAAAATATATTTTTTTTCAAAAATATAAAGAATATAAAATATTCTTGAATACATTTACATTTAATTATAATAATTAAATATAAAAGTACAATAATTACAGTATTTAAAACAGTTCAGAGAAAAAGTGAGGTGTATAAATTCAGATGTTACACAGATGTTATGTAGCAATTTTATATTTAATGATATCAGTGATGATATATTATTGTTTTTATTATATTATAATGCTTCCTTACATTTTTACTTTCCAGGCTGTTATATATAGGGGAGACCGGGGCAACTTCGGCATGCGGGGCAAGTTTGTCAAGCGCTTTTTTTTAAAAACAAATTAAAAGGAGACTTTGGTTATAGGTTAGGCAGTTGAGTTTTATTGGTGGCTTGTTGAGTGTAGTGTTTTTATTGTTCTCCAACAAGCGTAGTTGAATTATCAAGCAAATTTTCATTTTCGTTCAATTCCATATAATATTTTTTTTCCATTTATATTGAATTGGCAGGTTTTGTTATAATTCCATGATAACGAAAGTTACTTTTCCTGTTAGAAGGATGTAACTTCAACTTATTCACGTGGCCAGATCGTGGCTTGGCATTCTGTTCTCAGGGTTGTACTTAATGTTTCGAAATCATGACTAGCGGGGTAAGATCGGCAACATAAAGCCACATTAGAAGCAAAGGATAAAAATCAAACAGATGATAAATGAAAACATGTTTGCATTTGTTATTCATGTATATATGTCTTTGAACTTGCATTTCGTTGTAATAATATTAAATGGGTGTTGGATTTGTATTTCTTTGTTTTAATAGTGAATTCCAACTTATACATTGTTAATAACATAATTTTATATACGTGCCTATCTTGCCCCATTACTGTTGCCCCTATACCAGGGGCAACTTTAATAAAAATAATTAAAATAATTACAACTTTACAAAAAGAGAGAAGTTGCCGATCTTGCCCCTATACCCGGGGCAACTTCGTCAATTTCTCTCTTCTTGTAAAGTTGTAATTATTTTAATTATTTTTATTTCCAAACTGATTTTAACCAGTTCTATAGTAAGGTAACATTCCAATAGACAATATGCAAAGCTTTTTTTTCAGTTTACAGCAGTATTTATTACACAAAATTTAAGTAAAGCTTAACATGCCGATCTTGCCCCGGTCTCCCCTAACAGAGAAAATATGACGATAAGTCGAAAAATTCGAGGGTTTTTATCTGTGTGAGGGGTGGAAATATTTTATTTACCCACTTCGAAGCTTAATAACTCCTGTGTGTTCTGTCGAAAATTTTTGAAATCTTGCAGGGATATTTGTTTATCAGGAGCATCGATGCTGTTAAACACAATGACACTAACTCAATGCTTAAAAAAAGAAACAATTTGAAAATATTCTTCACGAAAGAAAATTTTAAAAGCTCACGCAACATATTATTTTCTATTAAATAAATTTTAAAAATATATAATTTTTTTATTTTCTTTCTTTAATTTTACATTCACAATGGCTTATTTTAGGCTTAATCGCATTTTAATCTTAAAATTTATTATTTATTTTATTATATTTTATTACTTTTATTCAAAGCAATACAACTAACTGCAAGTAGTAAATTAAAGTTTTACTTATTTCATAATAGAGAAACCGTAAATATTTGCATTTACTTAAATATATTGCCGGAATATATTGTAATCGTGTCAGGTTTAATCTTTCGGGTGTCTTGCAAATCTCGATGTTTCGAGACCTGAACCCCAAAAAAGGGGAAATAAAAAACGAGGGAAAATGTTATAGTGTATATCCTTTTAATATCTCAGGATGGGGTAGAGGTTAGGAAACGAAATTTGGCACGTAACATGTTGTTAAGAGTCTATAATGCTATTAAATTTTGGAGTACGGACTCAAAGTGATGAGGAGATAGAGGGGAGTCACTTGTCCTATCTCGGATGGGGTCGGATATAATGAAGATTTTACTCGTTATTAGCATTAAAAAAAATTTTTTTAAATCGTCTCTACCTTCAAAATTGAGCTTTTCGCCTTTTTATAATAATTAATAATATAAAAGTTATTTTTTTAATAACATCTCGTAACAGATGGAGCCATATACAAATTTTTAACTTTGAATTAGTGTCATTGTGTTTTTTAAACTTAAATATTTTTTTAAATGGAGATTTTTTTATCGTAATTTAACAAAATATTCCTTTTAATTACTCCATCGTCCAATTTTAAACCAAATATAATCTGAAAATCATACTAAGATATAAAACGTGCAATGCCATAATGTTGTAAATGCCAAAAAACAAACTTATCAGGAGAGGTATAAAAAAACACTTTTTTAAGTGAATGAATTCATTTTTACCATTTTACCATTGTAAAATGGTAAAAAAAAAGTATATACATGATACAGTATATACTTTACATTATGTCACATATATGTTACATACATACTGTACGGTACATGATACAGCTTTAGTAAATTTATGCTTTGCTAAAATGAGTATTAAATTAAACTTAAATTAACGATTATACAGTATAATAAATTTTTGGTAATTTCTTGGAATTTTCTTACATCCGTTTTTATCTGTATTTAAAAAGTTTTTAAGCTTCAACTAAAACTGGAAATTGTAAATTTAAAACTATACTCAATACACAACTACAGACAAATAAATAATATTAAACCAACGAGATAATGGTTTGATGAGCCAGCGAAAAACAAAACTTTATATTTTTCACGAATAAATTATTTAAATTTGAATTTTTATTCTTAAAATAGCTAAGTCACGCCAATAAACATTTAAATAAAATATTTAATTTCATAAAATAAATAACTTATTTATTTCCTACATATTTAGGACTATGCAAAAATTACAAATTAATTTCTCTGGAATATATATTGACAATGCAGAATTTCATGCTTAAATTATGAAAAAATAAAATATCAATAAATTTTCAAACATTTAAACCAAGGAGTAAAGAATATGATAGGCAATTTATTTAAATAAGTAATCTAGTGTTACATGTTAAATTAGCTCTACTAATTTAACATATAATTTTTTCATTAATTAGATTTTATAGTCAGATAAACTGAATATTCAAAAAAATTAAATTAATTTATTAGATAATATTTCTTTATGTTTTTTTTTATCATAAAAACTGAAAATAATTAAGCTATAAAATTTGGTATTGGATCAAAGCCAAAGAACATTGCAGCATTTTATGATTCTAAAAATAAAAAGTAAAAAAATTACATTTCATTTTGTTTTATTTAAACTTTTATATTATTTTATTAAAAAAATTTATTGGATATTTTAAGCTCTGGGAAATATTATAATATGAAATTAGAGCAATTAAGTTCATTGTTTTATTAATTAACTTCAATGTCAATGTAAGATATTGGAGACATTCTTTCCTTGATCTAAATAATATAAATGTTAAAAGTTCAAAATTGTTTCTATCATCATTTAAATTAACTTTTAAGTTTTATTTAAATAATTTAAAGTTTTAAAAATCATAATTCTTCGTGTAAACTTTTAAAAGTAATTCATATATTATCCTATAAAATAAATAAATAAATAAATAATATATAAAAATTCTTTATATATTAATTTTTTCCTTATTTATTTTCATTCAAATGTCTAAATAATTATATAATAACATTTTCCTCAATTCAAGAAATTGTTTTATTAAAAATCTTATTATATAATTCTTTAATTATAAAAACGATATTAGAAATTACTTTTAGAAAATAAATAATAAATTTAAAATACTTCAAAATATTTTTTTAAAGATGATAAATAAACTTTATTTATTATTATAAATCGAGAGAAATTTTAAATACAATATTTTATAAAATAATACAATAGAATTCTATTGACCTCTTCTCAAAGAAACTTGAATCGTTTCTAAAATACCTTTTATTGTAGGCGAGGGTAACAATCGTGCTTGCTTTTCCGTAACAACCTACAATAAAATACTTAGTATGAGTCATGTGTCTGTAGGTGGGAAGTGGTCGTCAGTTCTTTATTCGTTTTTAGGAAGTGTTTTCGGATCCTTTCAAAATAATTGATCGTTGCCAATTTATTTTTATACTTTTAAATGTACGTAAAGATAAAAGTGTGCGTGCGTGTCGATAAAAGCCTATACATGTTTGTATAAGCTTTTATCAACGAGTAAAGCCTATACAAATATGCCTGGGCGTCTGCGGGAAATTTTTCAGGGGGCAAACCTTGGAGATAAATAAATTTTAATTTAATTTAGAATATTTTGAAGGAAATGAATTAACAAAAGAAGGACTCAAACCCACAACTTCCATTTACTATGCAGTTTCATTGCCACTATCTAGTTATCACTACCCAGAAGTCCTGATAAAATAAAATCCAGTGGATCNCGTGTCGATAAAAGCCTATACATGTTTGTATAAGCTTTTATCAACGAGTAAAGCCTATACAAATATGCCTGGGCGTCTGCGGGAAATTTTTCAGGGGGCAAACCTTGGAGATAAATAAATTTTAATTTAATTTTTTGGGTTTTTTTCACAAGCAGATTACAAAATACAGTATTGCGTCAATACAAAAAGACAGACAAAGCGTCCCACGGTCGAGGGTGAAAGGTTACGTATCTCAATCACCCCTATTTGTGAAGTTTTTTATTCGATCCCAGAGGAGAGCAATCGTCCGTATTCCCCCTCTGCGACGCCCATGTTTATATGTATATAACTATGTAGCATTACACAGATTACAAATTAGGATATCCTTATCCTTATCCATACTGTTCTTATAGTTAATAGCCACTGTTCCGCGGAACATAGCTGTTCGGCAAACCTGGCCCAGGTGTTCCACGAAAAAGACTTTAAAGTTTTTATTGCAAATTTATTATTTCTATTTAATTTAATACATTAAAATTTATTAGTTTATTGTTTCATTAATTCCCGAGAATAGTAAACATGGAATTGCTTATAAATTTTTTAATATATTGATGCTAATGATCTGCGTAATAAAAAGTATACGAATGGGGTTGCACGGTCTCAGAAAGGTTGAGACCCACTGGTTAATAAGAAATTCTAATCCTAATCCGTGATAAAAAGTATGCCACCATTAGAGGGCAGCACAATTAAGAGAGTCACTAAAAAGCGGAGCGTGACGTAAAATTAATTCTGTAGCAAAACGTTTAGCGTAATAAAAAAATTTACAGTATTCATCGTTCAGTTGTTCTGTTATTATTTTGTGTAAATCTGAATAAATAAAGTTAATTTTCAGCTTTACATAGCATTGCTCCAATCTATTACATTGAGACTGAAAGTGTGTTCGAAAATGACGTCATCGGTCGATATTTGGATTTTCAAAATTAATAAGATAAAACTTAAAGTTTTAATTTATAATTTTTAAATTGTACCAACAACTTTATGTAAATATAGAATAATACATAAAATATTGCTTTATAATCGTAAGAAATGTTTAGTGAAATGTACAAAATTTTATAGTAAATACAATAGATCAGAATTTCTTAATATTTAATAGTTCATTTACATCAATAATATGAGCCTCTGTTTCCGCTCATTTGTCTCCGATGGAATCGATAATACTGCTTTCGGACGGTCGAATCGCCCAGTGCATAAAATCACCGAACACTGGTAGTTGGTCGTGGGTTCGCGCCTCGCCAACAGGCTGGCCACGTGGAATTGTCCACACCTAAATAGGAGTCGGTTTTCCATAAAAGAATTTTCGGGAGGCATCCCCTCTTGTCATATTGCCCGTGTGTGGTGTTGCTGTAAACAGATAAACCAAACTGTAATGCCGGTTAAAAAGTGACAATCTACCACTCCAGGGACTCGGGATCGAATCCAAACGGGTCGAAAAACCCCACAAATTTATTCTGGAGTGTCTCTCTGGATATGTCTGTCCCACCTGGCCGCCCCAAAATAGGCTTCCTCTTAGTGCTCACGGGGCTGATAGAGTGAAAAATTTATATATACTGATTGCAATATTCAATTTTATTGTTCCGATCCCAGCTTTTAACATAATTTGTAACTATTGTATATTGTAACTATTGTAAGATTGGCGTAATCTGGCATATTGTAGTACAGTACTTGATCTAGCGCACTAGGGTATCTTAGTAGATTGAGTAAAGGACCATCCATAAGCCACGTGGACAAAAACAGAAGAAAACATACCCTCTTCCAGTCAGAAGATCCTCCCTGAAAACCGCGTGGGTATGTTTTCAATCTTTCAATTATTATTTATCAATGAAAAAATTGCAATGAATCAAAATAAATTACAAAAAGTCTAACATATTATGGGTAGGCAATAAATGCATGTTATAAAAATTAAAATAACAAAAGAAAATATAAATAGGAACCTTTAATATTTTTTCAAAAAGTTAAAAATGGAATTGAGTATCATTCCCATTCCTTAAGAAGAGGCTTGTATACTGTTTTTCCATCTTGTATTTGACAACAGTTTTAAAATTAAATTTTCAATGTGAAAATTCAATAGAGCCCATCGCTTGGGAGAAGTGGAAAAATAATTGTACAATTCAATAAAAATCAACTGTTCCAAAAGATAATAATTTTGTCACATCATTAACTACTAAATTTAACTCTTTCCTCCCTGTGGGCACTAAAGAGAGCCTTTTATTTTTGCAAATCCATTATGATTTGGCCAAACTCATAATGAGTTGGCAGGGTTTAAGGGACAAAAAATTATAAGGCAACGCCAACAATAATGGGAATTTTTAAAAAATGGTAGAAAAACAATTGCAAAATTAGTTTGAATGCAAATTCAAACATCTGAGGAAAAGAATATTGTGCATTATTTTGAGATTTTGTGCTGTTGAGGACACCATTACTCAGGGATTATATGAATTTATTTTAAATCATTTACAATCGCTGAATCTGAATATTTCTAATTTATGTTGCTGAGGATACGATAATAACACAAATATACGCAGTAAACATAACAGGAATCAACATAAAATTAATTATACAAATTTTAGATCGTTCTTTGTTCCATGTTCTGCACACACACATTAAGCATAATAACTCCTGTGCCTTTTGTCGAAAATTTCTGAAATCTTTCGGGGAAGTTTGGGGATTTTTTTAAACTCTTTCCATTGTGTGGGCACTAAGAGTCTCTCTTTTAGCAACCCCAGTATGGGTTCACCAGGTCTGCAATGGGACAGTTGAGTGGTGAGGGACAGGGCCCGACATATCTGGACGGACCCGCCACTTAAAAATTCCTGGGGATTCATTGACCTGTCCGGATTCAAACTTGGATCCCCAGAGTGGTAGTCTGCCACCTTGACCGCTCGACTATCTGGCCTAGGGAGGTTTGAGTATTAGGAGCAAACTATGAAGAGTTACATAATTTGCAATATTCTCATCTAATAATACACAAATTACAACCACTAAAAATATATTGCTTGGTATAAACAGAAAGAAAATTTACATTTCTATTGTAAAATCAATCTAACATTGCAATTGTTATTATTATTATGTTGGGTTTAGTGGATTATACTCAGTTTACACCGGTGGCTGTGTATTATGCTGGACCAGAGTCAAGGCATAGCAACCAAAAACTAAAATTAAATAAGTGTGTCAGTGTCTGTGTCTATATTCAGAAATTTCCTAACAATGTGGCATGTATTCAATATAGTGGCCTTCTGTACTGTGATGTATGTATTTCTACTCAATTGTAATGTTCCCAAGCTTTTGTGTAGTGTGTGTGGTATCACACCTGTACTGGAGAGAACAACAGGTACAATAAGCATCCTTTTATTATTATTATTATTATGTCAAAGGTAAACTACAATAAATATACAGTATATAACAGTAAGGCATAAACTAAAACATACTTCTTTGCAATGAAATTAAAATACTCCAGTAAAATACTTATCAAGAACATGTATTCAAAAATAAATTGTGTAATTCAACAACACAAATGGCAAGAAAAATGGTGACATACATTTCAAAAAATATGCAGAAATTCATAAATTAATCCAACTGGCAAGCACATACAGTCACTAAAAAGACATATGATACCAACAAGAACAAAGAAAAAGGCAAGTTAAAATTAATATTCGTGTGTTTTCAGCTCTGGTGACCATTTGGACTTAGCTTATTGGCAAGTAGTGTTGTTTCAAAAAATGATAAAAATCCAAGAATGGTAACTGCAATACGGCTAGAACATACTGCCATTAAGTAAGTACAAGCCAGTGCAAAGAATAAAGATGACAAATTAAGTAAATGTTTATGTTTTCAGCAATGTTTCTCCATCTTTCTAAGGTGGTTTTTCCATTTTTTTAAAATATTTTAATGTTATTCTGGGCACTATCTTCCATGTTGACAGTTGCAAGTTAATAAAACTAATCCCTAATAATTTAGGAGTTTGACTATTGCAGAATGAAACTGATAAATTTTTCTTTTTTCACAATTTTTCAAAAGTGAATTGTTAAGTCTAGACTTCAAAGAAGTCATTATATCATATTGGATTCACATTCAATTCATCATCCATTGAACTTGTCATTCTCTAACAGGAAGACTCAAAATATAATTCATACAGAATCTTTAGTTGTCATTCATTTTATTTAATTATCTTTCAATAAAATAAATAACAAAGAGCTGAAGATAATCAGCACTTCACTTCAAAAATGAAATATCATCATTAAAATACAATAATGAATTATGTTTATCTTTGAGACTCAGATTGAGATGCAGAGTTACAAAATATTTGAAAAGAATAAAACAAACACAAAAAATTTAAATTGATTAAAACGATACTTAAAATGTAAAATTATAATCTACCAAGAGCAAATAAAATTTTATGCATTTTATGATTGATGCTAAGTTGCATGTTAAAATTACTTCATTAAGTTCCTTTTTGCTCCTCATTGGAATATGAAAGAACACAAAATATCATTGTTTTACAATTTTAAGATTACTATCAGTGACTATCATAAGTTTAGCAATATTAAAGTTGATTAATCTCTAATTATATCTTATTTAAATGTTCATGTTTTATGTTTCATGTAAATATTATAGTTTTTCTTATTATTTTGTTTTTAGGGATGAATATAAATCAAGCATAAAAAAATGGAAAAAATAAGTGCTCTAGCAAAAATATTTTAAATCGTGCTAATGGTATGTGATTTGCAAATGACATTACATGATATCAGTTTTCAAGATATTATATGATTTGAATTCCAATTGTTAGGAAAATAAATGTGATAATATTTAACATAAAACATATATTACTTGTTCTTATCTGTTAAAATGTTTTCTGTTTTTGATTTCAAGCCTTTGACACAAACTGATGTCAAGAGACAAAGTGATTGACATCAATTAATATCATGCCGAGATACTTTTGAAATATGTTGAAAAATATTTTATTGTTAAACATTCCTGACTTCCATAAAACTGTTTAACAATGTTTTTTTTATTTAATAGTAGAATCAGGACCAGTCCAAATAATTTTGGTGTCTGAGGCAAGCCTATGAACAATGCCATATTTCTATAAACTTATATTATATTTCTATAAACTTTATAACATCTTTATAGTATCACTTTCAATTTGGTGCCTGAGGCAGTTGCCTCTCCATCTCATCTTTAACAAGGCTCTGAATAGAATAGATATGTTAACTACATAAAATATGGTGAACTATACTCAGACATATCATTTGATATCATTTCAAAATGAAGAAAACATTTACTAGTAGTAAGTATAGCAAGCATATGAAGAAATCATAATTAATGTAATTATTCCTAATTGGTTACATGTTAACTTCTCATAACTTATTCTAAACAATTTGATGAGTACAACTTCTCTTTTATTTGTTGAACTATAAATTAGCCACAAAATTTAAGAAATAAAAATTTCAGTTATCAAATAACTTAGAATTTAAGAAGCAGTGTCCAATTGATCAAAAGTAAGAGAAAAGTTAACCAAATCAAACTATAGTAAACAAAACTTAGAATAAAAGAGTCACTGTTCTTAGCCTAAAGTTTGTGATTTTCAATTTATCACAACAAGCTGCAGTTTTAGAATATAGTAAAAATGCATTAAATGAAATAATGCTTATGATTTACAACTTTTAAATTTGTATAATCAATTGTTTTTTTGCAAATTACAATGCTATTTTTTATCATACATTCAGTGAAATAAATATATAGTAGTCATGTATTAGAACCATGTTGTAATATAATTTTAAACCCAAAATTACTCTATTTTATATTTAACAAATATATAGCAAAATATCTATTTGCTTCACAAGAAAATTTTCATTTTGGAGTCATTTGTCATTCATTTCCATAATATTCTCAAGGAACATCTTGTCATTAGCACTATTAAATATGATAATGTTAACAAATAATAATATGTAATCACATTTAATATTGAAAACAAAAAATTAGACTGCATGACAACTTATCAAGCAGGTAAATAATATATCATCATTATGTTTAGTTCATTTTGTAACTATATTCTCTATTTACACTTTTAAGTGATTAAAGATTTTGTAAAAATTTCTTAAAACAAAAAGCCATATAAAAGATCATGGTCTTATAATGCTATATTAAATTATAAAACTAAACAAAAACCATGCATCAATTATTTTAGAACAATCTTGAGAGATGAGCTGAGCTCATCTTTCAAGATTGTTCAGATATGATACATCTATATCTATATATATATATAAAAAAAATGGACGTGTGTGTCCCTATATTTCACTTTTCTGCCAAAACTACATATCGCACATGGATGGTGTTTGTATGTGGTAGTAGCCCCAAGTCTCCATTCGTGCACTATGGTGGTTGCGTCTCGATAGCTATAAGGGTGCGGGAGATATGGGGCTGAAAGTGGTTGAAAGTGGTTTTTTACAGTCGACCCCCCTATAAGATATAGATACGTTCCAATTTATTAGGAATCCAATTTCTTACAAGTCGTTCCAATCACAGCCCGACACGTGTCAAGTTTACGGACTACGGCTGATTGAAAGGTTTTCTTCCATAAAATTAATCGATTCTACACTAATCCGACTCAACATTTCCAAAATACGTATATTTTTTCGTAGTTTTATAGGAATCGTAATTATAGGGGGGTCGACTGTA
>NW_019384645.1:203386-219281 GCF_000671375.1 Centruroides sculpturatus | reverse complement strand
TCTCTAATTAGTCTGGAAACGGGGGACCTAATTCTTGGATTCTGTGAAAACGGGTAAGATTGGCTATAATGTAATTATCTTAATCTTCACTATCGTTACTTTTTAAAAACCCAGCGAAGTGGGTCCTTGCAGCTAGATTCTAGATTACTTAGAAAAACAGTTTTTTATATATAAAAAATCTATATTACATACAAATGTATGAACAAATAAAAACCCAGCGAAGCGGGTCCTTGCAGCTAGTAATCATATAAAATGATAAATGTATAATATACAAATTTCAAAATTAATTTCTTAAAAATTTTGTTTAAGTAAAATTATTAACAGGGCCAGACTAGAAACAAAATTTGGCCCTGGCAATATATTAAAAACTGGCCTTCTAAAATAAGTCTCATTTGATTAATGGGAAAAGTAATACTAATTAAATTAATTTGAATGTAATACAGTATAATCAATTACAATGTACATTACCAGTGAAATAGAAGAGGGAATACTATATTCATGCAGTGAATAGTTTTTCAGCTGACTTTTTTCACCTACAATATCAATAATTTTGTCAACATTGAGATTATGAATTTCTTGTATAATTCAAGTGCTATGTTAACCAATCCTGGAGGGCACTATCCTCTCTGACATTTGTCAGATGGCCAGTCCAGTCCAGTCCAGTCCAGTCCTGATTACTAATTATTATTGTGATGGTGATCATGTCAATTATCTATGCCAGAACAAGACGTTGCTTTTTACAACTATTTTATCATGTTTGAATGCTGTTATCTGTGTTGGAACATGATTGATATGATTTTGATCCAAAGATGGTCAACATCAGTTCAACAGTGTTGAACTTTTCAGGGAGCTGACATAGATTCTGATCACAGCTTAGTCATTGCAAACATAAAGATAAAACTGAAGAGGAAAGTTAATGCACATTTCCAAAAGAAAAGAGACATTTCAAAGCTAAAAGATGAGAAAATAGGGAGCATATATAGAAATACACTTGAAAAGAAGATAAAAACCCTAGACAAGATGGAAGAGTTAGACACAAGAGTGGAAGAAATAACAAAGGCAATAAGAGAAACAATTGAGCAGACCCTACCGGAAGAGGAAAAAATCAACAAGAAATGGATCACACGAGACTTGCTTGTCCAAGCTTGTCCCTGAAGCTTGTCCAAGAGAGCTCTTAGGCTTAGAAGAGAAATTTCTGAAGAGTTGGAAAAACAGTATAAACAGTGAAAAAAGCAGTTAGGATGGATAAAGCAAAATGGCTAGAGGATCAGTGTAGAAACATAGAAAAATATTATGGAGAATGTAAGACTAGAGAAGTATATAAGATGAATAGAAATGTCAACCAGAAATGAAAACCAAAGCAAATGAAAATCAAAGATGAGAAGGGAGAGGTTTTAGTGAACAGGGTGGAAGTCCTACAGAGGTGGACAAGTTATTGCTCTGAACTATACATGGAAATGTTAGATACAGATGTATTAGAGAATCTAGTAGACTAATTAATTAAGGAAGATATCACCACCAAGTGTTGAAAATGAAAACGATATTATGAGGGAGGAAGTTGAAAGGGCAGTGAAATGGTTAAAAGACAATAAGAGTCCCGGACATGACAAAATCACAGGAGAATTGATTAAGCATGGAGGAGAAAGCTTAATTGACGAGATACACCAAGTGTGCAATGAGGAAAGATAAGTACATCTTATTAATTTGTTTGATGTAAAGATATTTTTATTCCTATAGTAGCACATTCGGCTAAAAAATTATCTTCTAGTTTTAAATTTTTCGGAATTTTAAGATAATTTAAACATATTGTTCGACGCATTCCATATTTGAATTGTACTGGTCAAAAGCCCAAGGACCATGAATATGGTCAAAACGTTAGTTTTATTTAATTTTTATCATTACTGAAGATATAATAAGGTTCTTGTGTGTTAATTATCCTTTCTCAGTGATTCTGAGAGTTGTTTTTTTATACCTAAAGAATGGACAAAATCAGTATTGGTGACAATACATAAGAAAGGCATCATGTTAGAATGCAAAAATTATAGAACAATTGCCCTAACAATGGACATAGGAAAAATTTTGACAATGATCTTAAAGGAGAGACTAAGTGGTTTGATGGAAGAACAATTAGCAGATGAACAGGCAGGTTTCAGGAAAGACAGAAGTACACTGCAGCTGATACTAACATTATGGCTATTAGTTGAAAAGGCAAGAAGAAAACAGAAAAACATCTATTCCTGCTTTGTCAACTTTTAGAAGGCATTTAACAGCATAGACCAAAAAGCCGTCTTGGCAGTGCTAAAATCTTATGGAGTGGATCATGCTAAGTTATATACAGAATCCATTTCAACTCAGCACTGTGGGCGAAATCTATACTCTCTCTGGAACCTGTAAACAGTACGTAATGCATATATATAGGCCTATATTGTATATTGTGGTTGACAAATGTTCGAAAACGTATGTCAACCACAATATTTAATATATACTGTATATGCATTATGCTGCTAAGTTATATTAATGATAATGCAGAAGCAGCTGTGAGATTGCATGGGGAGCTAGGAAATTGGTTCAAACCAAAAAGAGGCACCAGACGGGAGATCCTATATTCCCAACTATCGTTGTAAGTCTCTTAGAAAGAGTCATGGATAAGATGACGCAAGAGATGCAGGAACATCAGTTCATGGTGTAAAATTCAATAACCTGAGATTTGCAGATGAGTTATCATTGAAGAAAGTGAAGAACAACTAGAGAAAACATTACATCTGCTTAATGAAGAAAGAAAAAGATATGGACTGATTATCAATAGCGAAAAAACTAAGACAATATTTGGTGATAACAACATGTCAAGAAACATCCTAAATGGGAAAGAAATTGAAAATGTAGAGAGCTTTACATATTTAGGAAGAAAACTAACCTATAATCTGGATTGCAAAAATAAAATAGCGATTAGAATAGCCAAGGCAAAAACAACTTTGAAAGCAATGGACAAAATCTGGAAAAGTAAAGCAATTAGTTTACAGACAAAATTAAAAGTATTGAACACCTGCATCTTCTCCTGCATGCTGTATGCCTGTGAAACATGGGTAATGACAAAAGATATGGAAAGTAAAATATTAGAATTTGAAGAAGACTGTTACAGAAAGATCTTACAAATAGGATGGATGCAGAAAGTCACAAATGAAGAACTTTATAATAGGATATATATGAAAAAGAATCTCTTACAAAAAATTATACAATGAAAACTTCAACTGTTTGGACACATCACAAGAATGAATGAAAACAGAAAAATTAAGATTTTTTATGGATGGATCCAACAAAAGAGGCAGATCATATAGAGAATGGTTTGACGATGTGAAGAAGTGGTATGAAGTGAATGTATGGGAATTGAGAAAATCAGCAATGCATAGAGAGAAATGGAAGAAAATAGTGGAAAAGGCATCAGATGCCAACAGGCAACGAACCCAGGGTTAATTAATGATGAAGCAGCATAACACATTCAGGTGTCATGCTGCCTGTTGCAAAATTTGCAATTTGTGATAATTTTATTCATCTGATGGTTGCAGTGGTGAATAGCCACAGAACAGTCCACAAAGTGAAGTCACTTGGTGAAAAAGAGTATCACAGAATATGAAACAGGTCCTGGTGCAATACAATTTTACTGTTAATAACCAAAATAAAGTTGCTTGGAAAACTGTCATAAAAATTCTGATATTTTTATATTGTGGGTTGTCCTTTCATTTCTGGTTGGTACAAAAAATCACAGTAAATGAAAAACCAACCTGGCAAATAACTTTCTGTTTTAGCAAGTGGATTGATGATTGCTATAAAAAGCCAGAGTAAGCCCTGCTTATCAAATTTACCAGTATAGATATTTTATATATTGCAAATGTTTAGAATGAATATTTATACACACATCCATTCCAAACACTTCCAAGATTAATTAATTAATTAATTAATAAGCCCACAGATCTTTTCTATGAAATAAAGAGCTATTGGAAAACAGAAGATAATCAGCATGCTTGTAGTTCTCTATTCCACAAGTATATTTTGCAGTCTAGAAAAATTAATAAAATTATATACTCCTGATGTTGCAAAATACATTCATAAAATTATCATGTTTTATAAATACTTCCAAACGTTTCATATTTGTCAATTTTCCTTGTAAATTTATGAATATCAACTTATTGAATTTTTCTGTAATATGATAGACATTTAGGACATAAGATTTCACATCCCCCATACAATTTTACTTGTCCTATTTAAATACAAAATCTTCAGGAATTAAAATTATTATTTGAATTTATATGTTTCTACAGTAATCTAACTAAATTTAAATATTAATATGTAAAATAGAATTACATATTAGGTACAATTTTACTAGATAAGAAACTTTTCCACAAATTAAATTTTCATATAATTAATTAATTAACCACTCATTTATTCCAAACAAGAATATATAAAATTTATGTTTCAGTTTGTTTCATCTTTAATATAAATTATACATATTGATTTTATTGGACTATGGTTGGTTGACAATATTGATCAGAAATATAAATATTAAATATTTCTAAACTTAGAGAAATATTAAATGTTTATATCAATACTTTAACTTGGATATGTATATAATTGAACTTATTTCAAAACTGTTTTAAAATGTAAAATTTTAACATATAATTAGCAAAGTATTTCAAGTTTTAATCTCAAATATTTTCAATACATGTAAAACTGTTCTTAAATTCATTAAAATTGAATTCTAATAAAATTGTTATATTCTTTTGATATATATATATATTAAAAATACTTGATTTAAGCAGTTGCATATTTTGTTATTTCTATATTTTAACACCAATTTTTAAAAACCTTAGGTTTACGTGTTCATATGTAAAGCTTTTATAGTTTTACTTCATCTTTTAATTCTTCTTTGTGAAAACAGTTGCTTATACAAATTATTGATCAATATTGCATAATCATAGACTATTTTTTTTACATATTAACAAAAATACTTTTTTTTTTATAGTCAGCAACAATTATATTTAATTAAGAAACAACTGATTATCTAATTTATTTCATTTAGTATTATCTGTTATGCAAATTAATGATTTAAGATGTTTAAAATTATGTTAAATGAACAGCATTTATTTAGACTTGAAATAATTTTATTATAAATTACATACATAATTACTAATTATATTAAGGAAATATGAAAAAAATAAATCATTTTATATTTAAAAAATGATGGTGAATTGAAGAGAAAAATACACTATTTGAAATGAAAAACTTTATCAAAGAAATTTTGGCAATAAACAAGGTTGTATTTATTCAGTACAATTTTTCTTCTCAATTTCATAATACAAACTAATTTTATTAAAAAATATAAATATTTATGTATGTAATTTCAGTTTATCATAGTTATTTAGAAAAATCTAAACTGAATAAATACAACCATATTTACACATAATACACGTATATATTTTTAGTCCTTAAAAAAAGCTACTTTTGTTTACGTTGTTTATGGCAAGCTACGCAGTAAACTTGCAAACCTCTTTTATTTTTATCTGCAAACTTTGATTGAAGATATTGCCACTGGGTGCGAGATCCTTCGGGGCCGGGAGTGCGACTACCGCACGATGCACACTGGGCACAAAGACGACAGAGCCAACGACCGCTAGGTAAGTTTTTTAAACCTACACAGAAGGTGTGATATCCTCTATCACAATGATCACAAAACATCATTTTATCTTCATCATAGGGATCCATGCATAGCATACATGTTTTACAATGCATGCATTGCCATGGGTATGTTTTAATGACTTCAACAATCGAAGAAGGTATTTCTAGACAAGATGGATGTCCACTACTTTCACATTCTGAACAATGTACAAGTTCTTCCTGTTTTCCTTCTTTATTTGAATCGCTATTACCACGGCATAATTTACAAATGGCATTTGGTTTAATTTTTGGTATATAATTTGTAGATGATAAAACATCTTTCTGATTCACAGTGTTTTTATTTTTTGCTCCATCAGAGCTAGATGTACTATCTCCACTTCCATCATTAGTGCAATGACTTGAAGAACAAGATATTTCTGAACTAGAACTTTCTTCAGAATCTGACTGACTACCTTCAGAACCAGCTTGGGTATAGATAGTATTTAGCTGTTGAGGAGGCCCAAATAATACGCTGTTTACAGGCAAATATTTTAATTCTTCAGAAGTATACTTCTTATAATAATCTTGATACTGTCCGGGTAAAAGTGCAACCGGATATCTACCTATCGGTGCCACTTTATTAACTTTAACGGTTCTGTTAATAGGATAATGTACCGTATAAGTCTGTAAGTCAAAAGAAGCTCTTCTTTCTTCCTTTCTTTCATGATTTAAATGTGTATTGTATTCAGCAGCAGAATTTATTGCTTTTCTAACAAATTCTCTCATTTTACTCTTATCGACACTAGGAGCTTTATAAGCTATACATTTATTGGAAATATTTTGTCGTTCTTTTTCTTGCAACACTTTAATGAATTCTTGAAATTTCTCGGGATAATCTCTACAGATTAATTCCAAGACGTCATCCGAACGAAGCGCAGTAAGTCCGAGATCGCACTGAGTTTCGGACACGACTCCTCGATCTTTTAAGAATTTCTTTTCGTCCATTTCGATCGGACGTCTACTCAGATGGGGATACTTTCGTTTAAAAGACTTCACTGCTAAATAATCACTTATTTGTTCTTGTAAAACGTAGTAATCTCCTTTTTCTAGTGGCCATTGGTATTCAAATATATTACTTGCTGGGAAATTATTACCAAAATAACCAGAAGCCACTTCATCATCAGAATATCTTCTCTTAACAGAACTTCTTTGGCTACTGAAGCTATTCTGAGAATCTTCATCTAGAACAGCTTCTCTTAAACTAGATGATGTGTTTCTCCAACTATCAATACTCCAAGAACTTCTTGTATCCTCTTCGAAACATGGAATACCACCCGTTGCTCTCCTGCGATGTAGATCTGGTACGAGACGAGGCGTTATAGTAAATTTAGGTCTATCTAAAATACTTTCCACTATAGTTTCCGACGGAAAAGAACTAAAAGAATCATTCTCCATTAATTCCGAGCCACTCGGAAAGCTTACAACATTCCAACTTGCATCTTCTCCCATCACGAATATAAACTTTATTGTATGCAAGTCAATGGATTGGAAGATGGCGCCGTCTACAGGAAAAATCAAATTTAGGGTTTTTTGTTTTCAAAAAAATCTCATCAAAATTATAAAACATAATCATTTAATTATATCCTTATCATAAAATAAATTAATTAACGTTTATATCAATAATAATTTTAATAATAATAACCTTGTCGCTAGTTACTACCTTGGGTGCGTTCGTTAATAGCGCTCCGTTACTACGGGAGTGCGATGCTATTTGTAGGCATTTAGACGTGCGACTAGATATCCAGATGGCACAACGCGCTGATTGGTCAGCTAAATGACGTCAACCCACTGAAATAGAAAATGCTAAACCCCGATGGATACATGGTCAGCTGCCCTTCGCAATAGCGGCCGGATGGCCGAGCGGTCAAGGTGGCAGCCTACCGCTCTGGGGGACCCGGGTTCGAATCCGAACGGGTCGAAAAATCCCCAGGAATTTTTCTGGGGGTGGTCCGTTCGGATATGTCGGGCCCCGTCCCTCACCACCCGGCAGCCCCAGTGTGGGCCTGGCCGAACCCATAATGGGCTTGCAAAAAGAGGCCCTCTTAGTGCCCACAGGGCGGAAAGAGTTATAAAAAAAAAGCCCTTCGCAATAAAGGTCGAGACCATCTACGCCCTTTTGACTCTTGGATGTACAGTAGCGCGTCGTCTATCTATTATATGAACTTGTTTATCGCTTTCCTATGCTCACGGTGTTTGAGGGAGTCGCCAAACTGTCCCCATTGCGGCGCGGAGGAATCGATGCCTCACTACTGGCTACAATGTCCTAAATATATCAGGGCTGGCAAAGACCTAGGCAACACATTGTCCATAAACACGTCTCTCGCTCGCACCACGACGCCATTATACCCACTTCCATTTCCCCTCGTCGACACGTGGCGGCGCTGGAATGATATATCTATCGAATAGGTGGCTTTACCTAAACAACGGGCAACGCTTATCGGAGAAAGAGCCGAGAAGGCTATACTCTCCATATGAAACAGTAAGAAGAAGAAGGAAATGCTAATCGATTAGCCTATGTGAGGAGCTAGCCGGGGATA
Organism: Centruroides sculpturatus; assembly: GCF_000671375.1. Lineage (NCBI taxonomy): Eukaryota > Metazoa > Arthropoda > Arachnida > Scorpiones > Buthidae > Centruroides > Centruroides sculpturatus. The sequence goes on along the minus strand of NW_019384645.1, from coordinate 211,035 downwards.
CGGAGTAGTTATTACTCGTGTACCACTTAATCGGCGTCTAGTTGTTAAACTAGTCCTCTGGTTGTCAAAAAGAATGGCTTTTCCACTCAAAAAATCGAGGGCGGAGAGCTTTAACTAATAGGTTAATTTTAAGTGGAATTAGATGATTGTGTAATCACCCTCTTCCTTCTGTCAGGATTCCCGACACCAGTTAATCAGATTTATATTACGCAGATTAACACGCGTATTAAATTCCCAATGTTGAAGGAACAGAACCGCTTGGCCACTGGTGGGCCTAGCTTTGATGCGCCAATGCCTAGTTGACCCTTCAGAGGACGTCTAGAAACATACGAGTTTGGTCACACGGTGTCTTACTGAAGCCACTTTTTATTTTAAAATAGTGAAATTATCGACATCCCATCAAAATCTACGATTATAGACTACTTTTAATTTTTCCGTATTGTTTTTTTTCTAATGGTGTAAAATACTCGTGGGTTAAAAATGCTTTTATTTTCACCGATGTTTTATGTTTACATAAGAAGGTAAAGTATTGGAATCTTGTCAAATTTAACCTTTCGAGTTATTTGAAAATTTTCACGTTTTGAGACTCCTGAACCGAAAATGGTCAAAAAAGAAAAAAATTCGTGTGTGGGTGTGTAATAGAAATTCCCGTTTGAACTTTCCAAAACACAAGATAACATTAGAATNTATAATGTTTGGGTGCATAACTTTTAAAAGAATAACGTAGTTTGATGTTTAATGAACTTTTTCTTAATACTTCCCTATTATCCGACATGTTTGCTTATCCGACGTTTTACCCGCCCGTTTAGGTCGGATAATCCAGACTCTATTGTATATGTAAAGTCATATTAAACAAAACAACCTAGAAACCAAGAGAAGATCGAAAAACCCAGATGTGGGTTTTAAAACCAAGGAGTGGTAACCCTGCTTACGACGGGTATCGTTCTTATTCTCCAATCTTTGGTATCGCTGGTTTTGAGCGCCATCTTTGAAACTTCGCCTGTCTCGGCCACCAGGTCATCCACCAGGCATTTTCGGTGAAATTCATCTATCCAATTTCGAAATTACTCTCCGTTGCGTGTCGTTCCGGCTTGAATTTTTGCCGATGCCTAACGAAAATTTCTCGTTTTTGAAAAAAATAATCGTGGCTATTGTATCGTTCGAAATTATTTTATTATTTTGTTCAAATAATATATATATGTTCATAAATATAAAAAGAAAACAAATTATATTTCGGAAGTTAGTTTTAATATAAAATTATAACGACGCGCCATCTAGTTTCAAAAACGTTCCGATGATGAAACGTGGCGACCAGAAATATGTGTGGAATAACACGGGACAGGTAAACGGGTTTTTTCAAAGATTCGTTTTTCAAAATTCGATTTCACAATATTCGTATTTCCAACTTCCCAACCAGCAACGCATGCGCAAATTTCGCGCTACTGCGTGTTTGTAGAGAGTGTCGCCATTTTGTATTTTATTTAGACTCGGTTTTCAGTCCCCCGACTACCTACAAGTCTGTTTTTTTTATGCGCGCATGATTTGGGCACCTAATACTCTGTGCCAAATTGCAACTCCTGACATGTACTCCTTGGGTGCATATACTTTTCGTTTTGTATAGATTGATCTGTAAAATCGGATCAGTCCTTGTCACGTGATACAGATAGCTTCTGTCATGGCGGAAAGTATACGAGTAGGATCGAAGATGGCGGCAAGTTTAGGAATCTTTTTAGAAATATTATCCGAATTAGATTCAGAATCCGAGGAAGAAGAATTAATTTTGGTTAATTATTTAACACAATATAAAAGTAAGAAAAAAAAAAGAAATCGGTATGCAAAATAACTATGTTTCAGAGGTTGCACTAGAATATAGGCCAAATGTTTTTAAAGAACACTTTCGAGTAAGTCGACTTACTTTCGAAAATTTACTGAAGGATCTTGTTCCCATTTTATTACAATCAAAAGAAATAGTAATAGGAAAAGGAAGAAATGCACTGTCAGCTTAACTTCGACCGTGGAAGCCGCCATCTTTAATCTCTTTTATCCGATCCAAACGATCCTACCCTCCGCTAGGATTAGTTTGATCGAGATCCAGTTGATTTTAGATGGTGTTTGTATACGCAAATAGAGATCGATCGGATCACAGTAGTTCGTTTGTATACACGATTTGTACGATCGAAGTGATCTTGGATCAGTTTGATCCCAAAAGTATATGCACCCCTTCATACCTCTAAGCTGGTAACTCATCAGGCAGTGCGATTTTATAAACAAGACCTAGCAGCAGCGGTCTTATCCATTGCGAGGCTCTGGGCGGCAGATCTTTGCGAGGCCCTTGTCCTTTGTGCAAAGTATGTGAATTGAAATAGTAGGCACTTATTAATATTAATATATACTGTACTATAAATTAAATTTATTTTATTGTTATAACTAATAGCCAAGGATAAAATAAAAAGTTTTAAATATCAACTTTTTTCTACTTGGTTGTTGCGCGAGGCCCCTCCAAGAGCGAGGCCCCAGGCGATTGCCCTGCTCGCCACCCCCTAAGGCCGCCACTGAGACCTAGTCATGTCAAAAATAACAATTTAATGTACAGGGTGGTTATAATTAAAGTTGCGCTACTCAGACCTGTCTAGAGCACGTTCTCGTGGACGTATTTTGATGAAACTTGGTATATATGTTATATGGACCACGGGGAAAAGGAAAATGCAAAAAAAATATTTAGTTCGAATTTTTACCACTAGGCAAAAAAAATGGCGGGCGCATGAAGAACAAGAAACAAAATGGAAACGCGCAAAATGTTTTTATTCACATTTGTTCAATGTGCAATCCATTTGCATCAATCACGTGTTCAAAACGCCTTACAGCATTATCATTGCCTGGCCAATGACAATGCTGCCACTTGAAAGAGGTCACATCCTCCCGTTACATCACAGTGTTGGACTTTAAGTCCCTCTACTCCTCCATTGAGCTCTCTCCCGCTTTCTGTGCGCTCAGGGACATCTTATTTCGTATTGTCGGGGATCGCCATTGCACAACCAAGTGCTAGAAATGGCATATTTAATTTGCTATAATTCGGTGTTCCAATTTAAAGGCGATATCTACATAGTCCCCATGGACAGCCCGGTTTCAGGGAACCTCTGTGAGATGGTTGTGCGACAGTTAGAGAATAAGGTCCTCCCTCAGTTCCTCCCCAACATCGGATTATATAGGAGGTATATTGATGATATGAATAGTTTTTAGAAAACTGTACCGGATGTAACAGCCTTGGTCGATGCTTTTAACAATAATCCCTGCGGGTTGACACTGGAAATAGACCAATTTGACCCTACCGAGGTCCACTTTCTAGATATAAATATTAGAGTGGAAAACTCAGGCATCCACACTTCGGTGTACCATAAACCAGGATCTATGTCTTCATACATCCCGGTAGGGTCATACGATCCTGTCGCATACAAGACTGCAGCCTTCAAAGCCCTAATCAGAAGAGCCTTCGCACATTCATCTAACATCCCGGCTCGCGATACTCAATTAGCGTATATAGAAAGTGTAGCCACCGAGCACGGTTATCACAAAGTTATAGACTACATATGATAAATAACGTGATCCTCATCAGGATAGAATATACTAAAATGGAATACGTTAAGTGGATCGAAAGCGTTCGATTTTAATAAAACTCCCTCAGCAAGCAATAAGGTGGTGGTCACGTTATTTGTTTATTTTTGCTGGGTACGATTGTATTCAATACTACATATGATGATACAACGTTATCGCCGTACGTATTCAGATAGCACTTAGAAGATAAACCAACCCATTGATAACCAACCAGACGACATGGAACGGATCCCCATCACCTATAACCCGTACCTAAGATTGCCAGAAAATGCCAGGTATGTGTCGCTTTCAGGAGGTGCCCCACTATTTTTAACATCTTACGTAATGGAAAGGACCCTTCTAACCCCAGCAGACGACCAGGAGTCTATAGTTTCCCTTTAAGGCAGTGTTTTTCAATCTTCTTGAATACGCGACCCCTTTACAAGTTAAAAAATCCGGCGACCCCCCAGGGCCGTATTAAAACTATATCAGTGATTTTAAAAACTACATGGTTAGAGGCTAAAACTAAAATGGTTAGAGGCTATGCACATCTTTAAATCTTCCGTCTCAACCACGTGCATAATTAGAGAGGAGATGGTTTTGTCACTGGCCTGGCAAGAGTTGATTCTCAGCACGCTCTAGCCGCTCGTTGTATATGGGCAGGCCGACACGTTACGCATGCGCGACTTAAATTTTTTGTAAATCGTTCGAACTCAAGATCGAACGATTTACGGTTAACGGAATTCGTTAATCGAATTTCCATCTAAAAATCGTTAAGAACCCGAAGCAGAACCCAGAAGGGGTTGGGAAACGTTCGTTTTCCGATGTTTTTCGACGTTATCACACCGTGAATTGGTCCGAGGGCGTAATTTTTAAGTTAGCGTGGTGCGGTGAGTAGTTATTTAATTCAAACACGTCGTTCGAATTTATACCGGTCGATAACCCGACGAAGACCGAGTTTTTGGTCAAAAACGTTAGTTTTGTCTAAATCTGTTCGTACTGGGATATAAAAAAGGTTTTTAGTGTGTTAATAAATTCGTATCAATGGGGAATTTTTTTCCTATGTTTTGTAATAATAATCCACGAGTAATATTACTGTTGATTAATATTTGTTACGATTTGACTCCTCTTTAGATGATAAAATGGCTCTGAAAAGAGCCTTTTGTAATACCTTCGGATAATATACGGGAGTAAAGTTCAAAATACCATACACCAAGTTAAAATTCAAAACGATATATATTAAACATAAACGTATGTACAGTTACAAAAGTTCACAAAACAAACATTTACGAAACAGCAATCGTAACAAAGTTCAACACGTATCCACTATCACAGGTCCGTCGAAAAGACACCTTGCGACGAACTAACTCTAAAGTCATTTCAGTCCGACGAGACAATCTTCGGGGCCAGCTTAGGCGAACTAAAGTCCAACGTGAGTTCCTTCCAAGCGTCCAAGGCGAACTCAACTTCCCGCCACAACTCAATCCTTTTATAGGATTGAAGCAGAATCGGATCCCACCAATCAGAATTTAGCAGCTCTACAAGACGTCCGCCGATGGCGTGATGTCTCTCAACCAATGAGCGGTCGAGTCTTCAAAAGTGGCCTGATCGCCGTTTCTATGGCGACAACCGTCGTTAGTCGAACGATTGGAAAAGCGCGGGAAAACCGTGTGCCAGACGATTTTTATCCCGACAACGGGTGTTTTTTGTACCTAAATTTTTTTCTTGTTTAACTTCCATTTTACAGAAGGTTCACGACGACGACTTTGTCTATTCTAACCGTGATGTTCGCAGTCTTTGGGTACGTAATTAAAGCATTCAGTTCATTCTTCTCGTTCTTTATTGCCTTCTTTTCACTTTCTTCGTTTTTACTTTTCCTCTCTTCTTCTGTCTGTGTTTGCTTTTCATTCTCTCTTCCATTGCTGCACTGTCCTTTCACTTCTGTATTTCCCATTCCGAAGTTGAATTCTAAAATCGATGATTTCGAAAATTGATTTTTTTTTAATTTTGAATATTTCATCACGTGAGGCAAATTGATACGGATTCAGTCAAAGATGAGATGTAGGCTACACAACAAAGGTTTGCGACATTGTAATATTACTGTTGATTAATATTTGTTACGATTTGACTCCTCTTTAGATGATAAACTGGCTCTGAAAAGAGCCTTTTGTGTTCAGAATAGCTTCTGAATATATTATGGTACTGTACTTAATTCGACTTTTTCTTTTTTTAAATTTACCTTTTTCGTGCGCACCCACCGCGACGACGACGACGGTGTTGTTCTAAATCTATCGAAACGTTTAAATTTTCCGTTTTCGGATACCAGAAGTAAGCTTTTACCTCATTTTCTGTACATGTAATCACTTTCATTTCGTTTGTTTCTTTCTCTCTTTTCTGCGGTTCTTTCTTTTCTTTATTTAGGAACAAACGAACATTACATTTTTATTTATATAGATAGAAGATAATCCGCTTTAGTTCATTTTCCACAGAAAAGCAAACTTAGGGCGTCGCACTCGTAGCGCCATCTGTTGGACATAAAAGCCTTAACCTAGATTATATATTTTAATTTATATGAATGTTTAACGGAATAATATACAGCCTATGTCCACCCTGAAGTTCCATTCTAAATATTGGTGAAAGAATTTTTGAAATTGGATGAATAGTTTCGGAGATTACCTGCTACATCCAAACTTATAAACATTACCTCTTTATAATACAGTAGAACCTCGATTATTCGGACCCATATTATCCGGATTGTTCAAAATAAAAATTTTACGAATTTGCTGATTTGCACATTATTTTCCTTTTTTCTATCGTGGCTTTGACTTTGTTCGTTCCCCATTCCGCAGTTCGTCGAATTCTAAAGTCGATGGTGTTCGAAAATTGATTTTTTAAAATTTCGAATATCTCGTCACGTGATGCAAATTGATTCGGAATTCAGTTTTGTTGAAGAAAATGGACGAGGCAAATTTTTTCCTGACTGACACGTCACAAGGTTGTGTAAATGACGTTGATGTTCAATTAAGCGTTTCTTTGCCTTGTACTCTTTGTCACAAATGTTGCGAGAAAACATTTCGAATGCACACTTATTTATATTTGAAAAGAAAAATCAATTTATAATAGCTCGCAACAACAATACGAGGTCTAGGCTAATCGATTAGCATTTCCTTCTTCTCACCGTTTCGTAAGGAGAGTATAGCCTTATCGCTCTTTCTCCGATAAGGGTTGCCCGTTGTTTAGGTGAAGCCACCTATTCGATAGATATGTCGTTCCAACGCCGCCACGCGTCGACGAGGGGAAATGGAAGTGAGTATAATGGCGTCGTGGTGCGAGCGAGAGACGTGTTTATGGACAATGTATTGCCTAGGTCTTTGCCAGCTCCGATATATTTAGGGCATTGTAGCCAGTACTCAATACTCAATATTCTTTATTTAGCACCAATTGGTGCATTCTCAGCACCGTATGATACATAGCTGAGAGTTTTTCTGTACAGTTACATATTATAGTACATATTATATTACTTATATGATACATATAGTATTGCATATATATTATGATGTTACATATATATTCGCGTAACATTATATTTATACATATGTACAAATTTACTAAACAGAAATAAGCAGATATATTTATACATTTATACATATTTAAAATAAACAAAATAAAAGTACTTAACTTAATTAAAAACTAACTTAACTTAAATATTACAATCAGTCAGTTGTTTAGCCTGTTATTGAGTCCAGTATAACACTATTGACAACCATCGAAGTTCCTGTTTTCAAGAGATCCTGTTTTACAAAATAATTTAACGAATAGTCAGCCTTGTGCACTTTAGCAGTTCTTGCACTCAGCTGCAGATGAGATGTTACGACACATTATCTTCTAGGAATTTCTAATATTCTGCATCGTATTGACAAACATCCTTTGTCGTTTGAACAGAAATCACTTGCTTCAGCTGTCATTGTCACTTCTAGTTGCTGCCAAGTATCTCCGCTGGTATCCAATAGTATTACAGAAAACGTTTTTGCATATTGTTACTGTGATTTAAAGTTTTT
>NW_019384645.1:194322-202833 GCF_000671375.1 Centruroides sculpturatus | reverse complement strand
CATTTAGAGAAGTCTACGGTTTTTACTGGCTTATCGAACAAACGAATACGAATGAACCCTAGACCATTGCTGACTGATTGTCCCTGGAAGTCGGTTTCTTATAGAAGCACAGCTTCCCTATCATCAAATGTCACGGCACGCCACTGGTATTTAGATATTTATGTAATTTTTAGGATATTTATACTTCCGTTGCTAAGTTTACAATGACGTCATAAATTGCAACGGATAATAGGCTAGTTGAAAAATATTCGAAAAACTTGTTCGATTTACATTTTGTTATTTTATTTGCTTTATTTTTCTTGAGAAAGGTCTTTTAACAAGACCGAAAGCGTTAGAAGTAATAAACTTCGGCTGCAAGATAAGGTGTATTAGTAAGTTTTTTGATATTATAGTATGCAGTCTCGAACGATTTGAAAATAATTATAGTTGTGTAGAATGTATACTCGGCCTGTAATCTACCCGCAGCTCTCCTACTGAGCAAAAGTGATTCTAGACAGAAAATTCTCTCTATAATCTCTAATTTCATCAGTATAAGTTCTATTAATAGACTATAGTCAAAACAGACTAGTATTTTAAATTTAAAAAAAATAAATTTTATTCTTTGGTAATCATTATTTTATAATTTAGTAATCATTATTTTATAATTTAGTAATCATTATTTTAATAATTTAGTAATCATTATTTTAATAATTTAGTAATCATTATTTTATAATGATTATCAAAATCATTATTCCAAATATTCAAAATCATTATTCCAATTTAAAAACCGAAGAATTTTTTTATATATATTCCGAATCTTGAGAAGAATGGGAAACGACCGTTGTTGTTATTCGATTCTCCTGTTTCTATGATTTCTCTTGATGCTTCCTCTTCTTCAATTTTTATTTTTTTGCTTTCTAGTTGGCAGTTTTCTTCGTTGTCAGCATGTCTCTTTCTGTTAATCATTTCATCTGTGCCAACTTCTTCTGTTATTATCGATTATCCGGATCTTTCTTGTATAACCCACATTTTTGATTCGGTATTTTCTCCTGTTGTTCCTGCACCAGTTGTTTCTTCCGGATTAGAACAGAAAGTTTGAAATGTGCAAACATTTTCAGATGTTACGAAGGAATTTACAAGAGACTTTTCCCTTTTATATATTTCCCATTCCATTCTTGATATANACCGCATAAAACGAGACCTTACAGTACATCATTACAGTGTACACACGCATGCAAGCACACTCCCCCACACAAGTTTGATTTTAGATTTAGTTGTGTATTTAAGGTTTTAGAGTGGAAAGGATGATGGAGTGAAGCCTTCCTCCCCACTTTGAAACATTAATTAAAATGCATTGTTGTTGGACTTTGGTATGATCTTGAGTTTCGGACTTTCGTCCGGATTGGAAGTGGATGAAATTTGAAGACAAAGCAAGTTACATAAAAAAAAGCATTTAATAATACTTTTCTCATTGCTCTTTCGTCCTTTAGCGGAAAGTGTGTAAAATATTGATGGGAATGTGTAAATGTGTACTGAAAGAATAAGGATTGTTTAATGCATTTTTTTGGGGCTGCAAACTTATGGAAGAGAAATGAAGAAAATGTGTTAATCCTACAATATTTTTGCACGCTTTGTTAGTAGAAACTGCAAAATATAGAATATTCTGTCCCAACAGAAAGATGTCTTCCCAACAGAAGATGACGAGGAACCTTCTAAGAAGGTTCCTCGTCATCTTCTGTTGGGAAAGCGCACCCACCGCGGGTGACCGTGGGTGATCGTGGGTGCAAGCGCACCCACGGTCACCCACGTCACCCGCGGTGCAAGCGCACCCACCGCGACGACGACGACGACCTTCTGTATCTATTCGAATTCTTACGTTATCGGTCTTTGAATAAGTAACTAACATACTTAGCTCATTTTTATCGTTCTTTCTTTCCTTTTTGTTAGTTTCATTTTTACTTTTGATTTCGTCTTCAGTTTGTGTTTCCTTTTCTTTTTCTTTTCCATTGCTCCCGTATTCTTTCGTTTCGCTGTTACCCATATTGAATATTGAACATTCGAAAACTGATTTTCTTTTTAAATTACGAATATCTCATCACGTAAGGCAAATTGATTCGGAATTCAGTTTCGTTAAAAAAAATGGACGAGGCAATTTTTTCCTAACTGACACGTCACAAGGTTGTGTAAAAGACGCTGACGTTTAATTAATTACCCCTTTTGTTCCCAGCAATTTTTAATATTAATGTAATTAAACATAAAAAATAATTAAAACTGAAAAAAAAACGAAAGAAATGCGTTAATTTTGAAGAAAAAGCTTCAAATTTTATTTTCCACTAGCAGATCGCGTTGTTGTGGCTCAAAATGTGTCTATTATAAATGTATAACACTTCCCCCGTGGGGGGAATTTTTAGAAAAATCCCTTCTCAGTGTACATTCTGTTGACGTACCATATTAAAACGCAAAAAAACTGCATCTAAAATAGTATAAATAGAAGCAGAATTCTTTACGGTAAGCCTTAATCCTGTTCATCTCCCGGGGGAATTTCGACACGTATATTATATAAAAACACGTGCATATTCGAATGCAGCGTTGTGTCAAAATTTCAAAGGAATCGGTAGGAACAAACGAACATTACATTTTTATTTATATAGATAGATAGATGATGATGTGCTTTAGTTCATTTTCACAGAAAAGCAAACTTAGGGCGTCACCGAATATCCCCGGGTTCTTCCCAAGTCTTTGGGAAATATGCAGAGAAACGTGGCAACGGTGCAGGACGCGGATATTACCGAGACTCCTCAGCAGAATGAGGGCCACCCGCGGCTGCCACCTCCCACTTCCATTGGATTATTCGCTAATTGTAAATGGTAGTTTCTCTTTCCCGTCAAAGAGACATTATCATATCCAAATGGAGAGAGGTCGTATGTAAAAACGCGCGCGCGCTCACAAATCAATTGTCGCGAACTCGGAAATAGTAGTAATGTAAACTCCCTTTTTGGTAAGTAACAATGAGAAAATCGGTAACAATTTATTCACTCGTTTGTGGTAATCATATGTATCGCGAGAAAGCTTCGGCAAATGTGCCTTTATTGATGAAAAACATGTTTTGTCCAGAGGAAAATAAAATGTGAAATTTGTATTCACACACGCGCCGATCAAATCAAAAATTGTCGCGAGAAAAACGTGATCGGGAAAATAGATTGAGCGATTCATATAATCTAAATGTGAGGAAAATTGTCCCTCCTATTTCAAACACACCAGATAATCAAGTCTGTCACAAGGAAAAGCAACAGTGAAACGAACTGGCGATATTCGGAAGTAATGTCGAAGTTGGCATCAGGAAACCAATCTCACAACACGAACCTTACCAGAATCGAGAGAAATGTCATATCAGAACTATGTGACCTTGATTTGTGGTAATCTGCATAGCGGAAACTGTCACACGTTCACAAGATGGACAACCGGAAGAAGCAATGCCTGCAGAGGAAGTCGAGGTGGCAGACATCCTTCCATTTTCCAGTCCAGTACAAAACGGAGAACAATCGCTCCAAAGTACTCAAAAGGATTCTGTTGGAAACCCGAAACACAGGAAGACAATAAGATGAAAGACAGGCGACCATCAGACATTAAGTCAACATGTCCAAGTGTCCGTGAAAAGTATTTTCTGAGTGACAGACTGATCGAACAAAACGGAGCAAACTTTAACCCCTTTTTCGATTTTAGAAGTAAAAATGCAACTTTAATTAATTAATTAAGGATTAATATGGATTGCTCGGTCTCAAAATGAAAAATTTTGTTTTATCAAAGAAATTCGTACCTTGACAAGAGTCGAGATGTTACGCGAAAATGACAATCAATTAATTTCGTATGATGCTCAAATGATGTGTCTGCAGGAAAACAATTTCCACATTTCGATGTAACGCGAGATCAGTCACGCACAAAAGAAACACAAACTTGAGACGATGTCCCGAAAGACGGAAGCGTAGACTGACAGCTGCCAACGCTGCCGGCTAAAATGTTGCTATCTTTTTAAAAAGGTCGGGAGCTTTGTGAGGACCCAACCGAGGTCCGAAATCATGTAAATCGCGGTATTCTTATGTTTAAATAATAACGATAGATTAAATATGAGAGGGGGAGGAAAATCCTTTAATCTAAACAACGCGGCACGAAATGTAGACAACGAGTCTCGAATGACTCGAACACGTGTTAAACGAACTGTCAATGTCAGAATGAAAAGTTATAAGTCAGAAACAAGTGGTCGTACGCAGGTAGAACTTTGACCCCAGCGCTCATAAACAATCAATCTAGGGAAACAATTTCGGAAAAGACAGAAAGATTTAAGAGAGATAAATCATTGCGTATGATCGTTCGAGTACCCAGATGACAGAAATCGCGAGTTACGGAGCTAAATTATGAGCGCGAGTCTTGCAATTTTGTCAACAATCTTCAAGAACAATCGACAGAATGGCGTCGAGCAGACACCTGGAATCGGACCTTTCCCGTGACCCGAGTCGGTCTGGGTTTTCCCCAAAACAAAAGAGAGACCAATCGGGAAGCGAGGAAGGGGACGAGGGGCCAATCAGAAGTCCGAATAGTGGGAGAAAAAAACTATAAACATCCGAAATTCAAGGTCGGAGAGCTTTCCTCAGTATTCCACGAAAGGTCGTGACTTATATTGTGGTGTGTCGTCGCCAAGAACTTTGGACTCCGCCGCTTTTAACTCCCGATCGTCCGCCCCGGGGCCAGACAGACGCCGAAGATCTCGCCTCTCCGCATCTTCGACGAGAAGAACCTAGTGAAGGATTGTCGATTGTCGATGTAAGCATAAATGTTAACAAATAAACGGCTTTCTTGTGTAAAACACTTGTCATCATTTGCCTCCTCCGTCACAGCCTACATACAACCTTCTCTTAGGTTCATCCTGACGCGGGATTAATTGATCCCACCTACGAGACGGCAACCTTACACAGGTGTCGTGGGTACAACCCTATCTCCACCGGGTCGGCTACCTTACATTTGTCACATAAATTAAAGTATTCAAATGAAATTCTTCTTCATCCATCTTATTCTCCAGACTTTTTGCCACTTTTTAAAATACATTTGGACAGTTTTTTGGCAAGGAAAGTCTTCAAGGAAGAGGACGCAATAAAAAGTACCTTTCACGACTTTTTGGCTTCTGGTTCTCGCGATTTCTATACAAATCGGCGTTAATGCATTTCTATTGCATTGTAAATGAAATTAATAGAACCGCCCATTTCATTTGCAACAATCTAATATTTCTCATATTTAAAGCTTTCTATCAATAGAGTGGTAGCCATATTGGATCATCATCTCTATTACTCTATGGTTAAGGAATTTAGATGACCTCTATTTTTAATTGTGTTCTGTAGTGTGTTGTAAGAGGTTAGATTGATTAATTAACGCATTGCGTAGTGTTTGCACTATATAAACTATATAGCGGGCCATAATTGCGCTATTACCTGCAGGTCTGACACAGTGGGGTCGAACAGTGGACCATGACTCATATACCCATAAAAAATTTTGTTAGTATGAATTAGGATCGTACCCGAATCCACCAATCTAACATCTTTAAGAGGCCATCTAAGTACTTAAATAACATAAGAACTATTCAGTGATTAAATGTACTGAAATCATGCATAAGTCTTGGGAATAATAATTAAGCAGATGTTAAACAATTTAAAAACTGCCGAATATTTTATCTTTATATAATGAAATTTGATTGTATATTTTCGGAAATTGAAGATTTTACATTGATTTATCAAATAAAGTTTGCTTCAAAAATACAGGTTAAATGTACCGTAAGGAATTGGGATTAACATAGAAATTAGGGAATAAAAATTCGCTTTCGGACATAATAATGTTGGGGGAAAGGTCATAAAGTCTACTTAATATAAGATAGTATATTGTCGAGAGATAGGACTATTTCATGTCCAATTTTCTACCTACGTCTGTCGAAAGTAAGTCATTTTTTGTTATTGTTTACGTGCTTAAAATTGAGTAAATTAGGATAGGGCCTGGGCTTAAAACATCTCCATCATTTAGATTTTTATACAAATTATCGTAAATTAATTAAATCGATTTATAAATAGACTAGGTTAGACTTTCGTTTACATTGGATACTTATTCTCAAATTATTAAAATAATAGCAAAATAATTTTTTAATAATTTAAACGAAAATCAATTCGGGAGATACACTTAATTCTCTTAATACTCTATAATTTAGTGTGCTGAGTTTATGGTTTTAGAACTGGAAAAGCCAATGATTCTGCAACACGACTACCCTAGACTGAACGCCATTGCTTTCACACTTAAGGCCACACAGAAACTCGGATTTAAAGTTCTCGAAGACTCTTTGCAGCCCAGATTTGACGCCCTCAAACTTTTCGTTGATTTCTACTTTCGAGCGAAATCTCAAAGGAATTCATTTCACTCGTGACGACATTCGAGCCGCCACAAAGAAATGGTTGGAGAACAAGCCAAAGAAGACTAGGTCGAGTGTTACTAAATTAGAAATACTGAACTTTGTTTTTTTAATGTTATGACGTAACACATGTCACGTAATCACGCACCCTGCTCTCTATTGGTCCGCTGTCACTACACTTGGCCAATCACGTTAATTCTTGACAGTTGTAGCGGACAGACAAGAGTGTCATGGCAGTATGTGATAAATGATGATATCAAATGTGGATAACAACGAAATGACCTACAGTGTAAATAATTGAAAAAAGAACAGAGAAGGACCGCGAAGTGAAAATGTGAAAATAAATATGAAATTGAGTCGATAACATAATCGAACAAGTCGAGGCATCTTATTGGCGCGAAATTCGCGGCCGTCGATGCCAAACAATTGTTGTCATAGACTTCGGAAAGTTAAGTGCTTGTAATGAATGTCACTTAGCGTGCACGGGCGAAAGCCTGGGACCGTTCGGGTTACCAAGCAGGGCTAGCTGTTTGTTTGCCCGTGTGCAATACCGATTATGCCGCCCCCTGTTTAACTACGACTACCTACGCTGAGCTTGCCAGAAAGGCTCTTTAGTGTTGTCTCATAAGGTTGTGAAAAAAGAAAAGAAATACTATTTATTATTACTAAGTTATTTTTGTTTACTTAAGTGTAAAACCATATAAATATTTATCTACAGAAATCTTGCCTTTATGTTTGTGAAACCTGCTATCAATTTTCTTATGTCCAAGCTGTCTAAGATTTCATGTTCAATTGTAACTACTGTATAGCAAAATTACTTAGTCTTTGCTGGTGCATTGTTGATCTTAAATAGTTTTTATAATTTTTAACTTTGAAAAGGACCTTTCACCAAATGCAACTGAAACCGGCAATGTAAGTATTCTTAGTGCTGTTGCAGTGTTCGAAAGTGTTGAAATTAAGTCATTAGTAAAAAGATATTGTAATAGGGTTTTGGATCATTAGACTGGTTTTCTGGAAAATGCAACTTTAAAGTATTGATTTCATCAAACAAATCACTACCGTCAATGTCTGTTTCACTACTTGAATCGTTTTTAAGCTTCAGATTTAAATCTTAACCAAGTTAAGATTACAGTCGATACAGTCGATCCCCTATAACACTGTTGATAATTCCGTTTTATATGAATTCCATGTTGTACGAGTCACTTAGATTTTACAAATATGTGTACCGGGCTGTGAACGGCTCACGTATTTGTAAAATCTAAGTGACTCGTACCAGTGGGGTAGCGTGGGTGTCAGCCGCCCGGGGCGGAGGAAAATTTCGCCGCCCCCTTATTTAGGTTTCTCAATTTAAAAGACTACAATTCAGTTTCGTCACAGAATAAGTAATGAAAACGTCCATGCTAGTGTTGCCACCTTTTTAAAATCGCCGACCCGGACGGCGGGTGAGGTTTATTCGAACAGAAGTTCTTGAGTACAGTATATCATTTTGCAATGCGAAGAATAATTTGCAGTGCATGCCGGTTCTAAATCAGTTACAGTTAGCGACTAGGGAGACTTGGGTAGGAGTAACGCAAGTGACCTAGCTCTATTGGATATTAGAGGTGTATATGATTACGAATGAATTGTACAAGCAAATAAAAAAAAAAAAGGTCGACAGGTTATGCACGATATCCCCGGACGGCGATTCGGACGGTAACACTATTCCGTGCTGATTTCAATCGGTCCGAATCGTAGGTGGACGAAAATATGAAATAAAATGGTTCAAATTCTTACAAGATATTATTATTATTATTATTTATTGTAAAATTTTGCCGCCCCCCTACGCTACGCTCAGTGATGACATTCGAAATATTTAACAAAGGGTTCGCTAACAGAAAACTTTTCCTTAACAATTTTTTTTTTCGCTCAAATAGTGCATCGGAAGGCTCTAGTTTAGTAGTGTTACAGAGTATAATACGTATATTTTAATATTTTTAAAAGAATCAAACCATTGAGAAATGTTACATATGTTTAACAAGGTTCGGAAAACTTTGAAAATGTTAACAACGGGTTCGGCCGAACCTGTGCGAACCCGCTGAATATCACCACTG
>NW_019384645.1:176281-193667 GCF_000671375.1 Centruroides sculpturatus | reverse complement strand
TAGAGAGGTTGAGGCGCACGTTTTAAACGTGTAAACGTGTACGTGTGACGTTCGGCGCCGCTTTCCCGTAAGCCTAAAAGTTTGACAATGGTGTTTGGATAGTCGGTGGAATCACGCTCGACATTCCAAACACCATCGTCAAACTTTTAGGCTTACGGGAAAGCGGCGCCGAACGTCACACGTACACGTTTACACGTTTAAAACGTGCGCCTCAACCTCTCTACTATCTACTGGACGGTCACCTTATTTCTGTGATAATCAAATATTATCTTCTCAGATCTCTCATACAATCTCTCAATATCTCGTGTCTTTTTTAAAAAAGAGATAATCTTTATTCTGTCAACAGAAATGCATTTCAGGCTACATCCCTCATCAGGAACTCATTACATTAATATATACATATAAAAGGGTTAAATATATTGTACATAGTAGATTATTTTTAAAAAATTTAACATTATTACTTTGTTAATGTTAACAATATTTTCAAAGTTCAGAAAAATATGTAGTAGTAGTCTTGCCCAGTGAACATGCTCTGCGATGATGACGTTTTGAACGAAACTCTAATGAAGTTCACATAGGAAAGAGTTAGTTTATTTCATTAAGAAAATGGCACCCGATGATATCGATGTTTCTAAATCTACTCAAGTGTTTATTAAATTGTGAATTAAAAGGTGAAATGATAAAAATAATTATTCACCCGAAGCAATCTAAGAAAAATATTTTGGATAAGGCTGCACTAGCAACATTCATATCTTCAATTTTAGAAACAGCCATTTAGTTATGAACGAATCAGTTGAGAAGTCTAACAAAATAAGAATAACAATGATGTCATTCTCATTTAACTCGTTCAACTTTACGAATTACCCCTGGTGCTGTCAAGACCGATGCAGTGCTGAATTATTGAATATGTTGCCTTATTGAACAGTGGAAGTTTTTCTGGTTTTTTTCACTTTCCTGGACACAGTTTTACATATCTTCATATGTAAAAAGTACAAATCCATCTTTTATGATTAACATGCCATTTCAATTTTTTCAGGCTATTCTTATCCTTGGTTGGCTTGAAACAAGTACACTATTTTTTGTGCTTTGTACACTTTTATTGTGCATAAATACAGACATACTCTAATTATCAAAGTACCATACATGTAGCTGTTTCTGTGATAATTATTGATCCCAAGTGTGCTAAATATTTCTGCTTCTCATATCAAACCTGTACACTAATGTCTTTAGAAAAATCATGTATAAGCTAACTAGTTTTGCCTATCACATCACATCATGTCATCTTAGTTTTCTTCTTGGTCTTTCCATGATGTTTATGTTGGAAGTTGTTAATGACGATGGTAAAAGACACTGCTTAACTTTCTAATGAGCCCTTTCAAATACATCTCTAATGTCCACTTGCTTAAGTGATTGTTCCTTTTGTGTGTGTGTGTGTGAAATTGTTCAAAACAACATGAACATTTATCACTTCTGATGCATCATAATAACTGCAGTTCTCTGCAAGTTCAAGAAATTTTGTAATGAATTCAGTTTCTGCCATTGTACTGTTGTTTTCCATTTGGTTCATCCTCATTTTCTATATCTTGTGGCTTTTGTGGATTAACAACACTTTTAATAATTGTATCATCTACCATAGTTTCCATATTCAGCCATTCTTGAATTTCAGTTTCTGAAAGATTTGCAATTGTATTCTGCTTTGGGATTCTTTCAAGAATGTTTCTAACAGATGTTGTATCAAATATAGAGATGTCTTCCTCAGCAAACATTACTAGATCTTATATTAATTAAATTATCAACAACTGTGAGGCAGATAATATTGTGGGCTTATCAGACCAATGATGGGCACAAATGCTCAGGGATCAAAGTGAAAACAATTTAATTAATAAACACAAAAAATTACTACATAAATATGGAAATGAAATTATAATTATACCAAGGGCTAGAAGCAACTTTTGTAATAATTTCATTACTAGATCTGTGACTCCTGGCTATAGTTTTTGCACAAATTTTTCAGAGTGGCTTCACACTGTTCCATGCCAAAGCAGCAGCAAAAACAGTGTTCTCTATGTTGAATTGTTTCTGAAATTCAACAGCTCTATAATTGTTGTTTACTAACTTTTGAAGAAAATACACCCTGTATGTCACTTTAAAATTCTGTATGACAACCTGATCCATAGAAGGTATCAAAGACATCACATTTGTAGGAAACTTGGAAGCTGGAGAGTGAACATGAGTTATCAAGCAAGAGAACTGATTTGCTATCTTTTAGTAGAGAAAGCTTTTGGCCTGCTGTTAGAGAAAATTTTGGAAAAGAGGGACTCCTCTTCTAAATTTTCTCTAACAGCAGGAACAAAGTGATGGAAGAACCAATTCTTTGAGATATGACTCAGCAGGGAATTCTTGCAATTCCAAGAAAACTTCATCTTCTCCTGGATTTCAGTTAGCCTTACAGTTCTTTTAGAGATTCTGTAAAGGGAAGATGTCAGTTCACTGTATTAGTGTGGATCATGGAACCAAAAACCAATGAGGGTGTCGATGGCATCAAAAGAACAAAAAGAAACAACCAATTCTTTGCTGCTGACATCCAACTATTAGTTTGTGCATGGTAGATTTGTCATGTTTCTAAAGGCCCATAGTTTCTTTGATTTTCCAATATCAAGCATTGTCATCTTATGCATTCCAGACACATTTGCACACAAAAGCACAGTGATACATTCTTTGTTCATTTTAAATCCATGAGCAACCATTTTATTGCCACCCAACCAGTATAGAATTTGGCAATTGCCACCACAAAAGGCCACTTTCTTCTTCATTGTAAAGTTGAGATGGTAACAAGTTATTTTCTTCCACTAAAGTCTGTAAAGAATACAGCAAGAAGTTTGCATCTTGCTGTATTCTTCTGCAGTGGCATGATCTGCAAAAAGCTATTCACCACTTATGTCCAATTTATGAATTCTATGTCTCTATTTGAAATTGCATAGTCATCTGTCAGAAAACACATAATTCTGTGATGTTCAATTCTTTATGAAATTTCTTTGTTGCTTTTTCAACAAGCATGGGTCTGTTCACTGGTTTTCCTTCTGAATGCTTCACACTGAATGACTTGAATAAAGCAGCCTCCAACTGTTCCATTTTCAGTTTTTATAATTGTATTCATCCTTCAGTGTGCTTTGATGGTGCTACACTTTTGGCAACAAAGGTTTCTAACTTCCTTTTGTTCTTCTTGATGCCGTAGAGAGTGGAAGACCCAATTTTAAATAGGCCCATAATAATTTTTGATTCATTCCCTTTATTATCTTCAGAACTTCTAATTTCTGTTTAATGTTTAACATAACCTTGTTTCTTTTTGTTCTTTTGATGCTATCAATACCCTCATTGTTTTGGGTTCCATGATCCACACTAATACAGTAAACTGACACCTTCCCTTTACAGAATCTCTAAAAGAACCATATACCACCTGGAGCTCTTTCTCCTCAAATTATCAAGAAAATGTGACAAGACTAACACTACTGGCAACTCAGAAAAGCTTCTTAATTTGTGATACAGGTCTGCTCAGCAAGGATCTGACATTTCTCATCTGTAAAAGGAGAACCCACACCTCTTTCCAAGAACTGTATGTTTTGAACACTATAGGATACATCCTATGTGGCAGTGGCAGTGACTGTGAGTGGAAAGAATCTTTGTATGCGCCTCCAACTTGTGAGTGACTTGTGTCCAGAGTGAATGCATGTTATTTACAAAATGGCAGAGACAACTTCATTGAATGCTTGATAGGGAAAATATGACAAGCATTAAAACATTAAATTAGAAAGGTAAATGTTATCATTAACTAGATACACAACAAATATAAAGAATGTTCATAGAATAAGTTTAAAAAAGTTTTATTTTTAAAATGTTGCATTTACTTAATCAGAAATTTAATAATTTTTACATAATTTAATAAATATATACAATATGTATACGCAATTTATTTGTAATTCTGTTTTCATTCGTCTACAAAATCAGCCATTTTCTTTGGAAGTGCAAGCAGTGGAAGCGGTGATCAAACTTGCTTAGTAGCTGCTTCCTGAATGTGCATGTAGAAGCTTCATCTGGTGGTCGCTACACGCTAAATTTGGTTACTCCAGGCATGGACATTTGCTAGAATCAGTTTGTCCACTCCGCTTGGAAGCATGTTCATGCCTGTGGTTGCTGAATGTTGCCACATAGGATGTACTCTTACATGAAAATCTTAACTCTGGACTTACCCAATGCATTGTTAACATAGCATCTGGTCATCGTTGAGGGTTAACAGAATTTCACTATATTGTAATAAACAAAAACAGAATATTATAGCACACAAGCATGAGACATAGTAATATGTTACATACAGCGATATCTAAAAGTATAAATACATAAATATTTACTGATATTTACAAGAGTAGTCCACTTACTTGTGTTTACCTAAATTAGAGAAGAGTAAACCAGTAAACAGGAATTGTTAATTTACTCACTTGGAGAAAGAAGCTATGGATAAGTTCCTCGGTTGTGCCAAGGACTTCCTTGGTTTTCACAAGGGACCTATTCTGAGTAGTTTTGTTAAGCTAATGAATATGATAAAAACCAGTTTCTATCGGAACTATGTGATTCACGTTTAATCAACTGTGAAAATGCTATTCCAAGTCATATGTTTCGTTTTCGGTTCTGATAGCCATGTGTGATAACTAAGCTTTTCTTACTGATCACTCTCGAGCTGCCATTAGGAATGTAATGAAAGTGAAAACAACATGGTGTCTTTTGGTGTAAGAATGATTTTACTTCACGAGCAATTGAAGAGAGAGTTAATAAACTATGTTGTTGTATTGATTAAAAATAATAACTTTAACTATTTATGAATATTGTATGAATAATTGCTTTTTAGTTAAAATTTAAAGTAAGTAGCTATAGCATGAACACTATTTCTGAAATAGGTTTCATTCACATATGTATAAATTAAAATGATAGCTTTGAATATAAATATCTAAATGCATGACTATCAGTTACTTTTTGCCATCTTTCTGGATCTTTTTGTGAGCAGACTCCATCGGAATTCAGATGGTTGGCTATTTCTTGCCACAATTTCTTGCAAAATGGTAAAGAAAGCATCTAACTTCCCTGCTGTTAATTAATTTAGGGTTGTCTTCCATAAAATTAATGAACATCTCAAACTGGCGACTTGAGTTTGCTGGCTTCGTTGTCCTTTCTTCGACATTTTAAAACAAAACTATTTCACTAGTGCTGATACACGACAATGCTAAAATCACATGCTTCGCTTAGAAAATGGCAGGTTGCAGTCACGTGACAAAAATACAATGTTAACTAAACTGATTGGTTAAAATGTAATAGCTATTGATAGCATAGAACCCAGGCGCATCTTGACCAACTACCCATAGTAAAACTCACTTAACGTGGAGCACAGAATAGCAATTTGTCTAAGGTTCGTTAACTGACTTTCATTAAGGAGACTCATTCATTCATTTTTTATTATAAGGTACACAAATTGTGTTACATACCTGGCTCTGCAGGAAGCACTACCAGGTTACAAAAACATGACAAGAATAACATTGGTTACAGTTAGGTTAATATATTGGGTTGTTCGGAAAGTAAGTTTGCTTTTTTCCGTGGAAAAAACACAATATTTTTATAATAAATAAATATTTTATTGAATTATATATTGACCATTTTGGTCAAATACCTGTTGTCATCATTTCTGGAAGTAGCACGATTTCACATTTATAAAAGTTTTGATCGTTGCTTACAAAAAACTGATCCAAGTGATTTTTGACATTGTCATTTCAAGTAAACGTCTTACAGTTAAAAAAAATTTGTATAGAACGGAACAAGTAGTAATTGAGTGTGCCCAATCTGGCGAATATGGTTGGTGTGATTGCACGTCCCATCTAAGTTATAACAGTTTCTGACGAGTTACCAAACTTGTTGACATTATCATGGTAAAACACTACACCTGTTTTGTTGATAAATTCTGGCTGCCTTTTCTTTTTGATGATATTACTCAATTTGTTTACTCGATGGCAGTACACTTTCGAATCAATTGTTAAATTGTCCGGTAAAAGCTCCCAAAAAAAATTTCCTTAAAATCCCACCAAAGAGAGCATCTCTCTTTAAGAACTTGTGGAACCCATATATCGAGCTTTGAAACGAAACCAATTTGTTTCAAGTAATCATAAACAGTTCAATTTGACAAATTTAATCAATTTAGTGATTTCATGTGTTGTTATTCGGCAGTTTGCTTCAATCGGTACCTTTATTTTGTTTTCATTGGCTTCAACTGGCCATCCAGAATGTGGTGCATCTTCAATATTGAAATTGCCAGAACGAAATTTTGTAAACCAGTTTTGGCACTGTCTTTCTCTCAACGCATCATCTCCATACATGTACCACAAATTTTTTCTTATTTGAACAGCATTTTGATTTTTTGTTAATAAAAAGTATGTCGAAAATGCTGCTTTCGATCTTCCATATTTGACAGGACACAAAAAATAAACAATTGCACAAAATCAAACAAAAATTTTTACAAATAAGCCTTAAAATGCTAGCTGTCAAAATATATGATGATAATACGATTTAGAATGAAAATGGCGGGAAAAATATGACTAGTCCGTCTAGCGGTAAAAAAACTTACTTTCTGACAAACCTAATAGGTCAGGATAATATATAATGTAAAAATGTGGAGAAATTGAACAAGGTATATGTATGCAAAATACAGAAAGAAACAAGAACAGATACAAAACAGGAAAAACAAAATTAAAGTTAACAGATACAATTATGAGAGAAAATAATGAGGACATATACAAAGTAAATGATATACAATATTTACATTGAATAAGTGAATACACAGAAGAAAGCATGACAGATTAAGTAAGAATCAGTGCAGAAGTGCACTGCTCACACTGAACACATTAAAAATTAGTTATCGGATATAACAAAGTATACATGGATGACAATGATGCTGAACCAGCTGCCTTTAACTTGTGATAGTGGTGTGGGAAATCTTGTTGTGGCTTCTTGCAAGCCTTGTGAAGGCGAGGTAAATATCCTTACTGACCAGTAGGTCAGAGAGGTTGCAAAGCCAGTCAATGTTCTTCTCATTTAGCAGTAGCCTGATGTTCGGTCGATCATGTTCCAGGGTAGGGCAATCAAAAATGTAGTGCAAAGTGCTGTCCTCTTTTTGACATATAGGGCAGAGATGAGAGTCCCCATTGGTAAACCTGGAAAGGTAGCTGGCAAACTTCCCATGATTAGTGAGGAGTTGGGTAGAATAGTAGTTTGGGGTGAATCAGTAAAGGGTGTAGAAATGTTTGAGATCCGGGATGAACTGAAAGGTAATACTGTTGTTGTTAATCCATGAAATTTGCCACTGCTGCAAGGTTTCCTCCCAGAAGATATGACAAAGAGTTTGTCTGCTGAGTTTGCTGTAAATAATTGGGAGTGTTGAGTCCTCAGCTGCCCATTTGGCTAGGACATCTGCCCTTTCATTTCCAATGTTGCCCTGGTTTGCATGAACCCAGGAAATAATGAACTTGTTGCTGGCCATGTTCATAAGGTTCCTGATTTCGGTTGCTAGCGGGTGAAGATTGTTATTGTCAATGATCTGAGAGGCAGAGAGGGAATCGGTGTGAATGTGTGCACATGTTGCGGTGAGGTTGTCGTTGGTCCAGCTGACTACCATCTTAATGGCAAGCAGCTCAGCTTGAAAAATGGTGCAATTATTATGAAGACAATAGCATTGGAAGAAAGATTCCTGATTATTAATGTAAATCACAAAGATACAGCCCACAGTGTCAGTGTTCTTGGAACCATCAGTATAGATATCGATGTTGGTAAGAAGGGAGTTGTTGGTGTGGCTGGTATTATCATAGCCAGGGCACAGAGTATGGTGGAAAGGGTATGGTTTTTCAAGATTGTCACAGTGAGGAACTTGTGAGGTATTGAGTGAGGAACAGTGAGGTATTGAGGAGTGTCAATATATTCACCACTCTGAATAAGATGAAACTTACAGTGCTGAAGAATGGTTGTCAATAGGGGGCTTTCTGGCAATAACCTGGATACTCCTGTTGGCAGTGCGGAAGGTTTTCGTGATGTTTAGTGCACAACGTTGAGAGGAAATTAATTTTCTCTTTGGGTGGACTTTACGCACGGCCCTGCCCCGGGTGCTGCATGCGTAGGTGACAATGAGAAGGTATACGCAGTCATAGACTGCGTTCATGGCATTAGAAGATAGACCCCAGTTATTCTTAGCCACCTGAGAAAAAGCCTGGAGGATCAACCTCGTCCAGTTGGTGATATAATCTGTGTGTTGCTCCCGGATAGCCAGAAATCGAGGGTGACACCCAGGTACTTGAGTGTTTTTCCTACTTTAATAGTTGTGTTATTCATTTTAATATGGGGGACACGTAGGTATAAGTTTGGTTGTCCAGACTTGTTAAAAACGATAGCCTTGGTTTTATTAGGATTGAAATGAAGCTTAAGACGGAGGCCCCAATTGAAAATGTCATTTAGTAGGTGGTTGCCCTTAAGTTCAAGATCGGCTCTTGAGTGGCCCCCAGAAGAATCAACACGTCGTTGGCATATGCAATGACGTTTGAGTTGTTGAATTTATCGATGAAGGCATTAAATGCTATGTTCCAGAGTAGAGGCCCACAGATGGAATCTTGTGGGTATCCTCTGGTAATGTCCTTGCTGATGTTGTGTTGACCACACTGCAGAGTGGCTCTTCTGTTCCTTAACCCGTTTAGTTCTTCGCCCGAGTTAACTCGGGCACGCTATATAGCCTTACATAAAACGTGGTCCTTATAGCCATTTTTGACAAAAATTTTTTTTTTTAAATTTTGGAATGTTTTTTAGGTCCCCAAATTTTTTCAAAATTTTTTGCCCGCGCGAAAAATTTTATCGCGATTTTAATTAGCCTTTGATAAGGCTCGATTAACGCTTAATTGTTTTTTAATGAGAGTTTTTTATCAATTTTATTTCATGGTTCCTAAGTTGTAGCGCACTAATTTTACTTCGGTAAAGTTATTTAAAGCTAGTTTCTGATGTCAAAAACGACCTCCAAAAGTTTTTAAATTTTTTTAATTAATATATTTTATTTTATATTAATTTAATTGATTAGGGGGGGTCGGAAATCGCAATAAAATTTTTAATTTTTTAAAAATATTTAAAAATATATGCAAATTTCGATGTCACCCTACTTTAAACCCTTGTCCTCCCGAGACTTCTATGAGAATGTCCCGGGAAATCCGACTCCAGCTGTGTTCAAGGTCATCCAGCTGTGTAAACAATAACTCATTGGTGTTAAATTTCACAGAAAGGCGAGTAAAAAAAAATAAAATTTGAAGCTTTTTCTTCAAAATTAACACATTTCTTTCGTTTTTTTCAGGTTTAAGTATTTTTTATGTTTAATTACAATTATATCAAAAACTGCTGGAAACTTAACGCGTTAAGTAGTCAAGTAATAACTTATGGATGTTAGATGGACAATTTATTTCCCTGAGTTGAAAGGTGATAAGGGGCACCAAGTGCTATCAAAGGCCTTTGATATGTCTAGGCTGACCCCTAGAATGTATTTGTTTTCTTCGAGTAGATTCTGCACAGTGCTGACTGCAGTGTGGATGGCGCTGATTTTTGAGGTCTAAATCCATACTGGGCTTTGTTAATAAGATGATTATGCTCCATGAACCATGTCAGTCTATTGTTGATGAGACGCTCGAGAATTTTACGCAATACGGGAAGAAGAGAAAAGGGTCTGGCATCTTCTGGGGACCCAGGTTTGGGAACCGGGACAATTTTAGTGTGTTTCCATGCTTTAGGAAATATCCCATGTTGAAGGCAGGCATTGTATACTGTAAGTCATGGAGATGTTGTGGAATGATGTTCCAGAGCCCAGTTGCAATTCCAGCGGCGATGTTGTCGAGGCCTGGAGCCTTGCCTTTCTTCATTTTTTTAAAAGCTGCATGTATTTCATTGTGGGTGAATGGAGGCATCCTACTAGCGTTGACAGGATTGTCATTGTCAATGCGTAGAAGCCCTTCCCACTCAGTGTCGTTCTCGCAGTGGTCATCAGGGCAGAAGGCATTCAGTTGTTCAGTGAGAGTTTGGATGTAATCCGAAGGGGTGTTCTCATCAGTAATCCTTGAAGTCAAGATTTTGGTGTGTTGGAGCTTGTTTGTGCACATCTTGGTGATATAACCCCCAGGAATTATTGGAGGAGATGGTACAAAAGTCCCTCTAGCTGCACAGTTTAGCATCTTTGATGGATTGTTTGTAAAGTTTTTGGTGGCAGGGGTAAGTTGCCTTGTGAGAATTCCTTTGTTGTTCATCACTACATCTTTGAAATGTCTTCCTTAAGTGTTTATTTATGGTGCGGAGGTTGGATAAATCGGTTGTCCACCATGGGACACTCTGTGTTTTGAAGCTTATCTTAGGGATGTAGAGGTTGCATGCAGCAGTGATTGTGGAGATGTTATGGTCAATTTGAGTTCTTGCAATTTGCAGATCATCAGAGAACTGATTGTGTAGGTTATTTTCCAAATAAATTTTCATGTCGTCCCAGTTGGCATTATTAATGGAGAAGCTGCAGCGTGGAGTATAGATAGAGAGTTGTCCATTATTGTCCATAAGTAAATTGTAGCTGATGAAAGCATGTTCACTCAGGCTGTCATCATCCAGCACATGCCAGTTGATAATTCTAGGATAAAGGCTGCTGCTACAGGCAGCAATGTCAATCCAACTCCTACCTTTTTGAGAGGTGAGGGATGGTGGAGAAAAGGGGTTGTTAAGCACCAAAATGTCATTATGTGCAAAAAACTCTTTGAGTAGACCTCCCCATTTGTCAAGGTTGTCTAAACCTCATTGCATGATAAGAGGCTGAAGAAAGAGCTGTATTATATAGGAGCCACAAAGAGATCATTAAAGGAAAGATTGAAGGAGCACGAAAAGAATATAAGATTTAAACAACCAGTCACGGCTTTGGCTAATTATGCGATCGCGGATCCAACAGAGATTGCAATTGAATGGAGCAAGGCAGATATTATACAAAAGATTGAAAATAAACTACATCTAAAGTATGCAGAGGCCTGGCACATTTATAAATACAGGGAAAAAGGGCAAAATATAAATTTTCGAGAATCAAACAAAATAGCATCAGCATGGAAAGCGGCGGCGTTACAAATATAAAGAACAAATGGACTTGCGCAACTGAATTTGAGAAAATTGTAGAGCGTGCGATTTTGGAATTTCCATTTGGCAAATTTAAATTATGTTACTTCGATCCTGAAGAAGGTCTGTTAATTTGACTGAAAACATTCGATAAATTTTTTAAAATAGACTGCATTTTAAAGGTATTGTGTAGTTTATTAATTGATTTTAGTAATGCAGTTAGATATATAGTTTATCTTTACTATTTTGCAGTTTGGGTTCTGTTGTAATTCTGACAGCTCATCATCCTGTTGGATATCTGCAATGGCATTGTAGTTAATGGATGGTGTTTATGCATGACAAAGAGTGCTATGATGTCTCTGCCAGATATATGGCATAACTCAGTTGAAAACTGTTATATGTAGTCCAATTGTCAGAGTTGGTGAGGAGATGCTTTAGCCAAATCCTGGAGGAAGGCATAGGTGAGGGGTTTGTGATCTGTGTAGATAACAAATGACCTCCCCTCCACCAGGTGTTAAAAATGTTTGATGGCAGAGTAAATAGCCAGCAACTTCCAGTCGTACATGCTGTATTTCATTTCAGGCTTGGTGAGAGTTCTAAAGAAGAAGCATGGGTTGTTTAATGCCATCAAGCTCTTTGTGTAAGACAGCTCCCATTGCCACATCCAATGCTACATTGGTGGTTAAAGTGTTAAAATATGTGAAGGTGCGCAGAATCCCAAAAGGACCAAAAATAAAAATATGAGCAAATACAGGATTTATTTGTGATCGGAAAGCAATTACACAAACTCACACTATATTCATGTGGTAACAGTGAAACAAAGTACTACTCCCTACTCGACCTCACACGTGTACAACAGGGAATAAAAGCCTTATGCACGTGGTGTTGCACGTCGAAGGCGGGTTCGCGACAATAGAACACAATTACAAAATTAATAACTACGGTTAAAAACTAACTTACGAGCTAAGGCTAAATTATGGAAGGATGATAGGATAGCACAGATAAGATGTATAGAAATGTTCAAGAAAAGGGTACCCGGGATAAATGTATATGATATCTTCCGTTGGAGAGGGAAACTGTAATTCAGTCCGACGATGTATACAACTCTTGATCGGAATCTTCTCTCCTCTTCCTATGATGGATAAATCTTCCGTTGTCCTTCTCTTCTCCGAAATTGAATCTTGTCCATGAACTCTGTCCGCTTGCTGGCTCATCTACTTCCAGAATGAATTTCCTCTACTCACGCCTGCCTTGGGGCGAACACTCCCTTCTTTGCCTCATTCTCGCAACGGTGTAGCCCCCTCCAACGAACAGGAAGTGAAGAATGGAAAGATCGAGAAACGAGAAGACAAAGAACACAAGAAAGAATAGTTAATACTAGGCTTACGACTAGCGCGTATATACAATAATACAGCATCTTGCCACAAAAGAAAGTTTAGCCTCTGGTGCTGGGTAGGTGAGCAGAGCGGCTCTACTTAAGGCTTCTTGTACTTAAGACTCTACTTTCATGTTGTTTAAGGCTCTGATTGCTTTTTTGACCAGATGAGAGATTTGGTACTTTTGGTATGATCGATTAACATGGTGTTAAGAGAAACCTGCAATGTAGCACACCCTGGAATGAATCTGTGATAAAAGTTTATCATTTCCAAAAATCTTCGTAGTGTAATAGCTGTCTTTGGTCAAGGGAAATTTTGAATACAGTCCACTTTCTATTGTAAGGAGCATAGGCCTTCTGACATCATGTATCCTAGAAATTACATGGACATAGCACCAAAGGTATACTTAGGTTGGATACATAATCCATACTCATTTAATCTGCTGAAGAGAATGCAAAGGTATTGTTGATGCATTTCTTTGACCAGAGAGTGTAATTTAGATAAGTATGTCATCTAAATCAGTGTTCTGCAACCAGTGTGCCATCATAATGTGAAAGGTATGGCGTAAACTTTTACATCTATTAATTGTCAAGTTTTATTTATATATTTTTATCACAGTTGCTGTGTTTCTTATGCTTGTATTTCATTCTCTGTCGCAGAACCGATGAAATAAAATGATGTTTGTTTATTCTTTATTACACGCATTTTTATGTATTCTAAGAAATTAAATGTAAAATAAATTTGCTCACAGGTGTTGATGTCTGTTTAATAATAATAAGAAGAATAATAATGATGATAATAATAATAATAGGTTAGTGGCATTACGTAATTCTATTACTAGTATCACATCATACGTTTTTGAAGGGAATAACATTTTGGTGTGCCATGTTGAGTCATGGGTTTGACGCAAGTAGAAAAAGGTTGCGGAACACCGATCTAAATAACAGAAAATGAAGTCAAGACCAGTGAGCACCATATTCATGAACCACTGAAAGGTTTGAGCTGTGTTTTGTAGTCCAAATGTCATGAAGGGGAATTTAAACAAGCTG
The DNA here is from genome assembly GCF_000671375.1 of Centruroides sculpturatus. Taxonomy (NCBI): domain Eukaryota; kingdom Metazoa; phylum Arthropoda; class Arachnida; order Scorpiones; family Buthidae; genus Centruroides; species Centruroides sculpturatus. The sequence goes on along the minus strand of NW_019384645.1, from coordinate 180,049 downwards.
AAGGTGGTAGTAATGGTGGATTCGTGTACAGATATCTGCTGGTAAGCGAGTGCCAGATCTATCGAGGAGATCTTTGTAATATGTAGAATGTTGTTGCAATTGGTAAGGAATGGAATCAGATATCTATCTGGAATAGTAACACTGTTGAATGCTCTGTAGTCACCACACAGTCTCCAATCTCTGGACTTCTGTGGCAGGTGTAGCGGACAGGCCCAGCTGCTTTTGGAAGGGTGGCATAGGCCCTGTTGGAGTATAAATGTGAATTCCTTGTGAGCTGTCTTTAGTTTGTCTTCTGAGAGTCTTCGTGGTCTGGTGAACACTGGCAGGCCCTTGGTTTTGATGAAATGTACAATGTTGTGTTCCTTGATCTTGGTGTTGGTGATTGATGGTTGCACCAAGTCCGGAAACTCACTTTTGATATGTGGAGATGTATTTCAGTACTTGGATTTGGGATGTGACATAAGGAAGGAATTTGGCATTTATATGAAGGTTCATAACCCCTCAATGAGCCGACGGTGACTGCTGTCGACCAGCAGGTTGAAATGTGATAGGAAATTCATGCCAATGATTGGCCTCTGGATGTTGGCTAAGACAAATACTCATGGAAAGTTTCTTCATAATCCGAGGTCTAGGTTCAGTAACTTTCGTCCATAAGTCTTGATTGTTGATCCGTTGGTGGCAGAAAGGTTGAGCTTATTGCTATTGCGTATCTCTTGGGGTGAGGGAATGTCTGCTCCAGTGTCTACAAGGTACAGTACATGGTTGCTGTATCCTATTCACTTATGTAAAGGTGACTCAGCTCAATCCCCATCATCCTTGTTGCCAAAGAGAGTCAGGAAGTCAGTTTTCTGCTTCCTCAACTGCAACCTTTTGTTCTTTGAAGTTACATGGTTGCTGACATTTTGTAGGCATCACTCCCGAATGTGGTGTGGTAGTAACAGATGTTGTGGCTGGAGAATCATTGACTGTGTAATCTCTCCCTTGATTTGGGACGTGTTTTTAGTTGTCTTGCATGTGGGTGTATTCGTTCATTAAGTGCTACTATCTGTAGTGACAGTTCTGATATTTGTTTCTGCAGGGTGTCCAGGCTGTGAAGTGACTCCCTATTATATGTGCTTCGGATGCTATGGGGGCAATTTTGTGTGCCATTGTTGGCCCAGGGCTGTTTCCAAATCTGGTCAGTCATAGTAGCTAATTTTGAGAGTTTATTCTTGCAACTGGCAGGATACTTCACATGTTGATTGGCAGGTGCTGGAGCCCAGAGTCTTCAAAAAGTTCTTGCCAATTTTTTCTTTGGCCAGATTGTGCATTTTGAAGAGTAGTTGTGAGGGTTTGCAGTTGCCAAGTTCCATTTCCATCAGAAGTTTCTTGGTGCACTGGTTCTCACTGTTCACAAAAGTGGAGATCAATTGTTCCTCAATGAGTTGTATCTCCCCAAGGAAGGTGGCTTGAGTAAAATGTCTGAAACTTGCATAAGAATTGCCATGTCAATGTAACTAACGATGATATCAAATTTTATTTGGTAGGAGAATATTCCGGCGTTTTGAAATTGGGCTTCTAAAGAAACCAAATGCAGGGGTTATGTTTCCAAAATGGTAGCACCTTGATGGTGACACATACTACACATGTCAGTCCTTTGTTCTGGACCAGGCTTAATTGTTCTTTCTTTCATTTTCATCTTCAGATTTTTTTTTAATGATTATGTTCGGGTCACCAGTGTAGTGGTGTCATTAATATCTGAACTTGGCATGTGTTGACACGAGGTGAAATTGGTGTGGATTCATCCTACCTTGTCGGCTATCTGTTATCTACTTCAACCACATGTTCAGTGTCTTTGTTCTGTCGAGACGAAATCGGACACTAATCCAAGTGATAATTTTATTTTATTTTGACTGACTACACAATGTTTACAAAGGACGTTGTGATATCAGACAAGTTTGAAGTTGTTACGGAGGTTGGCTCCAAAAAGGTTAGAGTGGAGGAAAAGAGTCTTGTCTTCTTGTCAGAGTCCGAAAGCAAAGTGGGGTCAGAGGACGAAGGTCACATGGTGGTGCCTTCTATACTACATATTATTCTTCCATTGTTCAAGGCTGTGGCATGAGTGAGTGGCCAGCAAAATCACTGAATCGTCAGTATAGGCAAACGTCCCATCACTATTGAAGTTGCTGCTAATAGTCATTAAATAAAATGTTCCAGAACAGGGATCCTGAAACAGATTCATAGGGGTGGCCGCTTAGTCTTGGCCCACCAGTGGCCAAGCGGTCTTTGTACCTTGAACACTGTGAGTTCAGTCGTGGGTTCGTGCCTCACTCAGACGGGCTGGCTACGTGGAGTTTTCTGGGTTTTCTCCATGTCTGTAACACCTAAATAGGGCCAGTTTCCTGGAAGGCATTTTCCTAGGCAGATCACCCAAGTGTTGCATTGCCATAACTTAACAAACTTAGTCTTCCTTCAGTATTCCTTTGTCCCCACTTAGAAGACTGCATAGCAGTTCTGGAAGAAGTCCAAGGTGGTGCAATATAGATTGAATGGGCAATTAGATTTGTCAGAGATGGTAAAGCACAGATTAGAGAGATACAGATGGTCAACTCCCTGTACTTCCTATGTTAAAGAAAGTCAATGGCTTGACCAATCAACTACAGGACTACTGATTTGGAAGTTAGTGGTGAGTAGTAGTGGTTTGGGCAGCTTTGATCACAAAATTAATTTCATGAGTAAATTTCAAATAAAAATTTGTTGAATGGAATTATTTCAGATCACAAAATTAATTTTTTGAATAAATTACTATCGAATAAATTAAAATTGCAAATAAAAATTTGTTGAATGGAATTATTTCAGATCACAAATCTTAATTTTATTTTAACAATAAGGTTATATTAATTATTAAATTTTAAATTAAATTAATTTTATTTTAACAATAAGACTGTATTAATTATTAAATTTAAATTTTATATTATTTTAACAATAAGTTTAATTATTAAAATGTTTTTATAACTTTGAATTAATACAGTATATTCTTTCTAATTATTATAAAATTAATTTGCAATAATTTCAGATAAAAAATTTCTTGAATAAATTAAGATAATAAATATTTATAAAACTTTCAATTCATTTTCATAAAATATCTTGTAACAATAAGACAAAGTTTCTGTATTATATCGAATAAAATTAAAACCCAATAATTGTATGAAATAATATAACACCAAAACAAAATTATTTTTGAATTTTATTTTTTTATTTTTACATTAATAGATTAAATTAGTTTATTATATTTAAGCTTTTTCCAGTTTTCTCATTCACTTTATCTAAAACATGGCACATTTCTGCTAATAAGTGGAGTAATAAGTTCTGGTGATTGTTTACAATATATTCCCGGTCTATTTTCTGATATTTTAAAATGTAACACCATGAAAGTTCATTTTGGAAGTCATCAATAAATTGCTGGTCAAGTATTTGGTAACGAGAAACATAATTCCAGTTTAGATAATCTTTTAATACGCGTAAAGTCATAGTTTTTAATCGTTGGTATTTTAAAATTTTTTTAATATCAAACTTATGTATGTATCGCCTAATAAAATTATCTGAAAGAATTTGAAATTCTGCGACTTTATTCCAATCAAGATATTGTGAAAAGTTGGTTAAGAATGATTCGTCTAACACCTGATACTCGCAAATTAAATCCCATTTTGCATATTTAATATGTTTTTCAATAAATGAAGTAGCGAATATATAGTTTTTCCATAGGATTTCCCAATTTAACTTATCAGC
>NW_019384645.1:163507-167234 GCF_000671375.1 Centruroides sculpturatus | reverse complement strand
TCTGAAATAATTCTATTCAACAAATTTTTATTTGAAATTTTAATTTAATCAACGTCTGAAATAATTCTATTTAACAAATTTTTATTTGAAATTTTAATTTGACATCTGAAATTAATTTTGTGATCAAAGCTGCCCAAACCACTACTACTGTGGTGCCAAGATTGATTGCATCATTAGATGTCACAACATGAATCATCAATGACATTGCTATTTAAATTAGATTTCAATGTGCATGCAGGAAAGATATTACTTCTGTTTTTAGATACATTTTACAGTTGAATTTAAATCAAATTAATTAATAAAAACTGGGTTAATTGACATCATGTAATATAAATGGCATTCGGGAATTCATGTTTAAAGGTGCTTAAATTAAATAAAATAATAAAAATGTGTTAATAAATATAATTTTTTTATTTCATTAGTATATAATTGGTGTTCAGGATGATATTTAATGGTGTTAATTAAATGCATGAACAATTTTATAACAACAAAATGTACAGAGAATATTCAATTTAAATTTTAATGTAACATATTATACAAAAATCATGCATATATATCTATTAAATCATTATTAGGTTCTCATTATCATTAATATTTTAGCAATTATTATTTTACTAAATATAAATATAAATTTTATTTAATTCTGAGAGTGCTCTCAGAATCAAATGCACTTTTATCATTTCCATTGTTTCAGGAGTTTAACAACATCATTTCATGTTGGTAAACTCCTTAACCTCTCTCCATTTGACAAGGAAGTTTTTGTCAACTTTCACTCCTTCTGATGATGTCTTGCTTTGTTTCAATTGAAATCACCTTTCTGTTTTTTTAGAAGCCATGATTTGCACAACACTTGATTAAATGTAAATACTAGTGATGTAACGAATATTCGGCTACTATTCGGTATTCGGCCTAATATCAAATATTTAATCACTATTCGGCCGAATACCTAAAAACAGGAGTAAGAAATAACAAAACACAGTAAATTAATCATTTTGGTAACTTTTATCAATGTTGAGCATACATTTCAAGTTCGAGAAAGCGCAATTGTTTGCTTATTTATGTAAAAGATCAAAGGAAAGTAATATAACTAAGTTATTTATTTAAGAGATCAAAAAAGGGTCATGAAAATTACCTACTTACTATGTAGTTTAGTCATCTATATACCCGTATATAAAAGAACAAGTCCTGATGGGATAATTAACGCAGAGCCAAAACTACTGGTGCCAGAATCTTAAAAATTTGAGGGTATGTTTATTTTGTAACGTTTAGGCGTACTAAGAAAAGATTTTACGAAATTAAACTCTAAAGGAGTGAAAAGGGGTAAAAAAATTGTATGAAAATTTTTACTGCATGGGCACATTAGATCGAAACTTAGGTCATAAAATGTGAAAAAATAATAATTAATGATCTGTAATTTTATGAAANTTAGGCGTACTAAGAAAAGATTTTACGAAATTAAACTCTAAAGGAGTGAAAAGGGGTAAAAAAATTGTATGAAAATTTTTACTGCATGGGCACATTAGATCGAAACTTAGGTCATAAAATGTGAAAAAATAATAATTAATGATCTGTAATTTTATGAAATTATCCTTTATTATAAACTTGAAAATTAAATTAAGTTTTTTGTTTCATTGTACAAAATTATTTATTATAACTGAAGTCAATAAGTGCTAGGTTATGGTGCAGAAAAATCAACTTTTCCACATTTTTGGGAAAAAGTCTGTTCCTCTTTTCTTCGTATACATTTCCTGCTTCACTAAAAAACCTCTCTGAATACACACTGCTTGCAGGAACTGATAAGTACTTAGCAGCCAGTTTGACTAAACATTGGGAAAATTTAGATTTATGTGTAGCCCACCAGGCAAATGGATCGTCGTTTCTCTTTAAAGTTTTCATGCTCAAGTACTTATCAAGGTCACCTGCTATGATGTTCTTTGAAGTAGAAGCTATTCCGACTCCGTTGTCATCATCGGTAAAGTTCTCAGCAACTACTTCATCATAGCACTCCCAGAAAGATGTGTGAATGCTTTGTCCAGGCTCATCGGTTCTTTTACGTTTAGATTGCACAGGAGAAGAATGCACGCTTTCATCGCTGCTGGTATCATAGTCTGAAACTAAATCTTCAAGCAGAATGTACTGCTGGACTCTTTCTTTTTGCAGTTGGTTCATGAAGAAATTCGTCTTAAACCTTGGATCTAACAAAGTTGATATCAGGTAGTTATTATTATTGTCAATCTTTGAAAAATGTTGTTTTATCCCTTGTTGCATGGCGATCGCCATAAACTTTAGTTCAGGTGCTAGGTCAGAAGACACGGCCTTGTTGCATTAGTAGTTAAGAGTAACAACATGGGGAATAATTTCAGATAAGCATGAGTAGTTTGAGCTAGTAATTTTTGTTATCTCTTCAAATGGCTTTAATAATTTCAGTAATTGGTCTACAATCTCCCACTGCTCTGCCGTCAGATTAGACATGTTTGCTGTATCAGTTAAAGGGAAATAGCTTGTTTTTGTTCAAGAAGCCTTTCTAACATATAACAACACGGTGGAATTCTACCTTTTATATCTTGCACTAAATTATGTTTGGCTATTCCCAGCTCTTCCTGAATTTTTTTCAGTTTTTCTTGTGCAGTACTCGAATGATTAAAGTGGGTTACTATTTTTCGTCCCACAGCAATAGTTTCTCTGATCTCAGGTTGAATTTTGAGTGTCTTTGATTACTAACTGTAGTGTATGTATGAAGCAACATGCAGAATTCATTTTAGCCTCACTGACAGCCTTAACAATATTGTGCCCATTGTCATGAACAATGACGTGAATTTTTGATAAAGGGCATTCCCACAGGCTCAGTATTTCTTGCAGAGCATTTGCTATATTTTGCGCAGTATGTTGACCTTCAGAGTGTTTACATTAAGTGCAGCATGTGTCAAGTTAAAATCGCTGTCAAACCAGTGTGCAGTGAAACTGAGGAAACTGACAGAATTTAGCAAGCATGTCCACAAGTCGGTAATGATTGATATATAATCTGTGTTTTCAAGCTTTTTTTTAATCTTTGTTACTACTTTTCCATAAAAAAAAGGAATTATTTTCTCTGAAAAGTACGGTCTACTCAGTATGGCATATCTTGGCAGGATCTCATTTAACAATCTTTTCAAACCAGATCTTTCAACTATGTTCACTGGTTCATTATCAATTGCTATCATTTCGGCAATCAGATAATGGTATTTCACAGCCCGAGGGTCATTTATATCCCACTTTTTTGTTTTTTCTTGGCAGTCGTAAAGGGTTAATTGCTTCGTGGACTTACTTGAACAGGGAACGACATCATCCGCTGTGTTTTCTTTCGTTGAGATATAGATTTATGTATTTTCTGATACTTCTCCTTGTGTTTGTTCTTTAAATGATTTATCAAACCGGACGTCGAAGCTTTTTTCCCCTTGCCTCCACGAGAAATTTTTGTATCACATACTTTGCATTGCACATTACGCGAATCTTCGTCATTTTCTTCAAAGTAAATCCAAACTGAAGACCTTTTTTTACTCATCGTACTGTTCCAAAGTCACAAACCTCTTAAAAAGATCGATTGCAAATAAAATAACTTAACTTGCATCTAAATATCAACAACTGCCGAATGATATCGGGCTATTTACGGCTATTACATAAATTATAAACCAATTTGGCACTAGAGATAGACGTTAGGCGCCATCTCATATTAACTTTAATAATTATA
>NW_019384645.1:128272-161662 GCF_000671375.1 Centruroides sculpturatus | reverse complement strand
TAAAATCGCTGTCAAGCCAGTGTGCAGTGAAACTGAGGAAACTGACAGAGTTTTGCAAGCACGTCCACAAGTCGGTAGTGATTGATATATAATCTGTGTCTTCAAGCTTTTTTTTAATCTTTGTTACTACTTTTCCATAAAGTTCAGGAATTATTTTCTCTGAAAAGTACGGTCTACTCGGTATGGCATATCTCGGCAGGATCTCATTTAACAATCTTTTCAAACCAGATCTTTCAACTATGTTCAGTGGTTCATTATCAATCGCTATCATTTCGGCAATCAGATAATGGTATTTCACAGCCCGAGGGTCATTTATATCCCACTTTTTTGTTTTTTCTTGGCAGTCGTAAAGGGTTAATTGCTTCGTGGACTTACTTGAACAGGGAACGACATCATCCGCTGTGTTTTCTTTCGTTGAGATATAGATTTATGTATTTTCTGATACTTCTCCTTGTGTTTGTTCTTTAAATGATTTATCAAACCGGACGTCGAAGCTTTTTTCCCCTTGCCTCCACGAGAAATTTTTGTATCACATACTTTGCATTGCACATTACGCGAATCTTCGTCATTTTCTTCAAAGTAAATCCAAACTGAAGACCTTTTTTTACTCATCGTACTGTTCCAAAGTCACAAACCTCTTAAAAAGATTGATTGCAAATAAAATAACTTAACTTGCATCTAAATATCAACAACTGCCGAATCATATCGGCTATTTATGGCTATTACATAAATTATAAACCAATTTGGCACTATAGATAGACATTAGGCACCATCTCATATTAACTTTAATAATTATAATTTAATTAATTAATTAAAATAATTTAGACCTACTGGAAGAAAAAATCGGCCCGGAACGAGACACGAACCCGCAACTCCTGCTTACTGTGCAGATGCATTTCCAGTAGGTCTAAATTATTTTAATTAATTAATTAATTACAGCATTTAGCTTTCCGAAGTCTACGAGAACAATTATTTGGCATTTACGGCTGCAAATTTCTCGCCAATAAGCTGCCTCGACTTGTTCGATTATGTTATCGACTCAATTTCATATTTATTTTCACTCTGCGGTCCTTCTCTCTTCTTTTTCCGTTATTAGAGAGGTTGCAGCTGACTTTTCAATGCAAAAATGTGTACAACGGACGTTCAGCGCCACCTTCCTGTAAGCTTAGATGTTTGACAATGGCATTTGGAACGTTAGTGGAATCATGCTCGATGTTCCAAATGCCATTGTCAAACTTCTAGGCTTACAGGAAGGCGGCGCTGAACATCCGACGTACACATTTTACTGTTGAAAACTTCGGCCGCAACCTCTCTATTTACAGGTGTAGGTCATTTCATTGTTATCCACATTTGATATCATCACTTATAACATACTGCCATGACGCTCATGTCTGTCTGCTACAACTGTCAAGAATTAACGCGATTGGAGAAGTGTAGTGACAGCGAGCCAATAGAGAGCAGGGTGCACGATTCTTGCCATAATGTGGTTTGCGCGCCAATTTTCATACATGTGTTAATCAAGCCAAATAGTTTGGCCGAATATTCGGCTATTTGGCCATGCTCCTGCTGAGTATTCGGCCTGAGGCCGAATATACTATTCGTTGCATCACTAGTAAATACCCTGCACTGATGTGATGCACGTAATAAACAAGGGAGCAAGCTGAATCCCAACGGGAGCTCTGTACTTCAGATATACTAATAATATATTCTAATAATACTAATCTATATATATATAAATGGACGTGTGTGTCCCTATTCCACTTTTCCGCAAAAACTACACATCGCACATGAATGGTGTTTGTATGTGGTAGTAGCCCCAAGTCTCCATTCGTGCACCAGGGTGGGTTGCGTCTCGATAGCTATAAGGGTGCGGGAGATATGGGATTGATGAAAGTGGCTTTCTATTTCAAATGTTTTGTTCGAATTAAATTGAACATAAAATTCGAATATTGGTTCGATTATATTTGTTCCAGAAACGTTGAAAATAGTTCGTTTGAGTTGACGTGAACAGAAGACGTTCAGAAATAGAATCGGGACCAGGTCTCTAATTAGTCTGGAAACGGGGGACCTAATTCTTGCATTCTGTGAAAACGGGTAAGATTGGCTATAATGTAATTATCTTAATCTTCACTATCGTTACTTTTTAAAAACCCAGCGAAACGGGTCCTTGCAGCTAGATTCTAGATTACTTAGAAAAAACAGCCTTTTATATATAAAAAAAAGTATATTACATAAAAATGTACGAACAAATAAAAACCCAGGGAAGCGGGTCCTTGCAGCTAGTATATTATAAAAATAGCAGATTATCATTGGCAATGGCAAAAGAGTGGAAACATTGTTCGCACTTGTTCGCAGAAAGTTTGTTGTTCACCTCACGTAACTGCCAAACAGAAAGTCCGTTGTTCGCAGCCAGTCCGTTGCTTGAGTCACGTAATGGCCAAACAGAAAGTTCGTTGTTTGCAGCATCCGTTATTCGAGGCAGACATTATACGAGGCACCACTGTATATTATTTTTTCTGTCGTAATAACTAACTTTTTTCTGTATTCCTAAACAACCTATTGTGTACCCCAGGTTGGGAATCGCTGCCATAGTGTATGAAAAAAACTACAGATATTAGTGATGCCAGTTTGGAAAATTTGTCATTTATGTCAACTAAATATTTTTTTTCATCTATAATTGTAAATATCCGTGAACATTTTTTCTTGAGAGGTATGTCACAAAAATTTGTCATCAGATGTAGATTCATTCTATATTTCTACTTGGGCAATACTTTAGTAATTGCATTCTGAAGATCAACTAGAAAACTTGATGTAAATACAGCTCTTAGTAATGATTAATTTTCAAAAGATCCAATACCGATGCAAACCTGTTTCAACATACACAAAATCTAATCCATCGTGGAACGGTATGTAATATCTGGTTATGGAAACAGAATGCAGCATTTTTTTCTGTGTGAGTGAGTGATAGCGGCAAAACTTGTGATTTGACAGCAACGTAATGGGACCTGCATGCACTTCAATAGACATATTTCTTCATGGGTTAGTCTCAACTGAAATGCTACAAAATGTGCTGAATGAGAATCTTAAAAGTAATGTCTGAAAAAATTAAACAAGACCCCCAAAATTGGTTTATACTTCTTACGATCAACACGGTTGCATCCATCTTTCTTAAGTTCATACTGAAGATTCAGTACTTGGATACCATTTAGCAATAAACTCTGGAAGTCTCTTGACAAGATGTGTTTAGTCTAATTAGTTTGAGCTTGCTTCAGTAGACCATTCAGTTTGTGTATAACCTGAATTATAACAATAAGTAATTTCACACCTTCATTAAGTTTCAGCTTTGAACAACACATTGCCTTAAAATATCATAAGTTGTTACTTAAGACTGCATTATCATCATTAAAATCTATATTTGATTTTAACTATTTCTAGTTGTTTTTTAAAAGAAATGATTGATTATAAAAATAAATTTGATACAAAGTACTAGCATATTTCTGTATTTTACAGAGAATTAAAAGAAGAAAGTGATCTTCAAGCTAATTGGCTGAAGAAAGTTGGCATCCTGGATTTCGAATTCGTGAAGAATCCACTCAGACTCAACGTTCACGTCTTTACCACATCGAGTTACGAAGGCAAACCGAAGGAGAGTGAAGGTAATGTCCTATAAGTTTTGAAATTAAAATACCGTTAATAATAAATTTATTTATCTATAGAAATGAAACCACAATGGTATCCTGTAAATTCTATACCTTATGATAAAATGTGGGCAGACGATAAATATTGGTTTCCATTATTTCTTAAAGGCTCCAAGTTTTATGGAAACTTTAAATTTTTTGACAACGATACACTTTTAGAGTATAAATTAGATGAAGTTGAAAAATTTGAATAAAAAATCTTGCTAATAAATTTTTAGTTAGACATTATTTTTTTACTAAATAAGATCTAATTTATGATTGACTAGCTGTTACCCGCGACTTTACCCGCGGAGGTTCTGCAAGCAAACCCCATTTATAATTCAGTATTTCAACAACCATAGTAATTGTTATATAACACCTACCGCTGAGAATGATGAGAATTGCTGAGCATCAAACAAACTATTTTGAATTTGATCAATTTTCTGGAACGTTTACAATCGTTCTATAATTTAAAAAGGTTCGAACATTTGGTTAAAAAATCAAAATATATAAAAATATTTATAACAAATGTCTAAAATGTTGTTAATTTAATACACTTAGTACTTAATGAAGACTAAACGTAACAAAAAATTGCATCTAAAATAGTATAGTAGAAGCCGTTCTTCCAGTTAAAACTTAATCCTCTCCCTCCCCCCCGCGGGGAATTTCGAAAATTCCCTTCTTATTGTGCACTGCCATGGCGCACCCTACTAAAAAGTAGATAAAAACAAAAAATCGCATCTAAAGTAGTACAGTAGAAGCCATTCTTCCGGTTAACCCTTAATGCTCTCCCTCTCCCCCCGCGGGGGAATTTCGAAAAATCCCTTCTTAGTGAGTGTTTTCATGACGTACCCTAACTGTGTACCAAATTGCACCTCTTTAGGTTAAGCGGTTTGCTCTGGGCGATGATGAATCAGTGAATGAGTCAGTCAGTCAGGACAAGCAATTTTATATATATAGATTTAGGTATTGTATTTAAAACCATTGACTTTATTGTGTGTTGCATACTAGTGAACACATTGAAGATAAGCACATTGAAAGATACATTGAAGATACACATTGAAGATACACATTGAAGATCATGTTCATTAATTTTCTGTTGGGAGGCCATAATATACATTCTACATTTCTGAAATCTGATACTTTTTATTTAATGATGGTGTCATTGAAAGTGTAAATTATACGATGATTTTCAACATATGTCCCTTATTGGCTATTTCTGGTTTTAATTAGCATATGCAAATTTATGTTTAAAAATTAAGGTAATTAGAAAATACTAATGTATGTCAAAATTGATCAAGTACTGCTACTGTATATGGAAAAAGTCTTTTGATCTGACACCTGATGATCAGGGATGATTTAGGCTCAAAGTTTTGAGTGGGAATTGGGATTGTACAATTAAAAAGTACACAAATTATACTAGATATGAAGCAAACAACAACTATAAAAGTATTTATTTTACAAGGGCATTTTTGGACTTGGGCCATAAAAATAATTTTGAATTTTGTACAAAATTCAAATTCTTATCTATAGTTAATTTTATATTTTTTGTACACTGATAATATATTCAAAAAGCATGCTTTTAAGAGCAAATAAAAAAATATACTCTTTACTGGATTTTTTTTAAACTTTTCTGGCAACATTTAAAAATTGCATGGGGGCATCATTTGTTATGATATTATAATAAAAGTTTTTTAATAAAATAATTAATTTAAAATATAAGTCATTGACTGACTATATATACAGGAATCAGTGTTACCAATTTTTGGGAGTCGACATTTAACATTAATATTCAAAACACAGTGTACTGTATATTATAAGTCTATCCAACTCCCATTCAGTACCTTAAGTTTTAATTAAAAACTGTAGTGTTGGATGTTTTTTTATATTTTGATAATATTCACCAAAAAACTATTTGAATTAATTAACACCATAATACAAATTATTATTCATGTAGATTTTGAATTTTTAAAAATTTTTTGGCTTGAATGAATGAATGATAGGAAAAAATTTCCATTTGAAATTTTTTAAAAATCAAAATGAACATTATTTCTAATGTAATTTATTTAAAAATCACTATTGAATCTCTGTCTGACTTTTGTCCCCCAAATTTTGCTATTTTGTTTTTCAGGAGATTTCGTTATATGGAGTAAAAAGTTTATAATTGGAACATAATATAATAAAAAAACACTTTTACCGTAACTGAATTACTGCATACACCAATCAATTTTTAATGAACAAGTATGTATCAATAGTAGTTTGCATCATGTTTTTAGACAGAATGTTGTCCACTATCCCCACAAATTTGTCCATAACTGTCCATGCCTGCCTTTTCAAAACAATTTGGCACAGAATGACACAGCCATCAACAATTGCAAACTATGCAAAGCATGTGAATCGATTGCTCTTACTAATGTAAACATGCATCCAGTACCACACTAATATCTGGCACAGTTCCCTGTGTTCTGGTTGCCCATCTACCAAGGAACTAGACGCTTATCCCTCGGTGCATTAATCTTTCCCTCTTATCCGTTCTTGTGCCGACTAATCGTACGACAATGTTGAATTTGATCAGGTGCCGCACGCATGCTACACCTTCATTAATTGGAGAGCTTGTCCGATAGAAGGGAAATGGTGCCTTTCATTATAGGGAGGCAAAAATACAAAAAAACACGAAAACGTTTGGTGACTGAAACGTTTCATAATAGAGCAATTTTGGTAGTTAGAGAGATTTTGGTGTATACAGAGTATACACCAAAATCTCTCTAACTACCAAAAAATCTAACTACCAAAAAATCTAACTACTATATCAAGTTATTCAATAATTGCAAATGATGATAATTTTCAGTTCAGTTACTAGCAATTACAACATTTAGATTTGTGGTGTGTTATCCAGATTTCTTTAATGATGGGAGACAATGGCCAATTTCTCTATTGTTATAAAGTATATCCAAAGTTAATTATGAAGGAAGTATTATTATCTGTAATTTATGTGGATTGGTATACCAACGTAAGCTCAAACCTAATCTAAACTACCACGATTTATTATGTAACAGTAATACAAATTGTCATTTCCCATCTCTTCTTGTGCCAACCAACCCAGTCACTTGTAATAGATACAATTGTGACAGAATATATAGCCTTTAATTAATTCATGGTATCAGCACATTCTTATACACAAAATTTCCACACTAAGATGAAAGTTAGCTTATTATGTGAATTAATGTTCTAGTTCTTCTGTCACAATTATAACCATCAAAACAATCTTAAATAAAACAAAATAGATAACAGCATTTAGCAACTATTTTTAATTTTTTTCATTAAACTTTTAATTGTAGCTGCCATTGTCAAAATTTACACTCTGGTAGCACCATATACATGTATAATATATACTGTATAACATTAATTCTTATAAAAATTTTTTTAATTTATAAAATAGTGTTCTCATTTAAGTAAAAGAAATTTATACAATATTGTAAATAGAGATCAAATAGATACAACCAACATTTACATTTTACAATATGAAAATTATTATTATTCTTTTTTACTTGATGCATCAAGATTTAATAAAATTATGCAATGATAAAACGAAAATTATAAAATTAATTTACACATTTATAAAAACGAAAATTGTTCCAATTGTTTTCCCAAAAAATTAGGCTAATTGCTTTATTCTAACCCAAATACATTAGGTTCACTTAATCAATTTATGTACATAATAATAATTTCCTTAGCAATGATTCATTTTGAGAACAAATTAATCTGCGGTTAATCCTTAACATTATTTTTAAGCTGCAAACTTTTAGTAACATTAGTTTTGTTCTCGACTACTTCCGATTTCCCGCGATGTAAGAGATTTCTAACGCATCTTAAAATGGCACAATTATAAATATGTAAAATTTTACAATTTAAAAAAAATTAAGTAATAACAATTTAGTGAAGTGTACAGACTGTTTGTGAATTTAACATGTTGGAAGATTTCGTTTTAAAATTAAATATTTTTATGTATAAACTAGTTAGTTATAAATAAATTTAAATTTCTGTACACAAATTACAGTGTTTGTACTGTACACTGGCTTGGATACTATTTCATTATCCAGCAATTACAGTCGTCATTTATCATAAAATTTTTATAAAAGTTTCTTAAAACCAATTTTTTTTATGTTTTGAATCTTTGTTTGTTTGTTCGCCTTTGGAAGAACTTTGTTTTTTATTCTTTCCTTTTGATTTTTTATCTTTGTTCTTGATCTTCTTCTTTAGAGTTCCTTTCCATTTTTCTTTCATTTCCGCTATATTTAAGAAGAAAAAATCTAATAATTATTTACTTTAACAAAAAACTTCATTTAACATATTGATTGCTTGAGTCTTCAACTGACATAGAACTATTTTTATAAAATATGAAAAATAATTTTAAAAAACTTAAAATATTTTATTGAAGTGTGAACTAAGATTTTTCTTGTTTACATTCATTAATCTGATGACTTAATCTGAGTCTCTCGCTTATCCATGTAAAATTTGAATTTACAATTTTTGTAAAGCCCAAATTAAAGTACTAATTAATTAACAAATGTGGCAATCACAAAATATGATTATTGCCACAACTTTAATTAAATTATAGGTCATATAAACATATGCACAAATTAATTGGGGCAAATTCCACATGTTGGATTTGTTCAAATGACTATTCTTTACATTGTGACAAAGTTTTGTAGGCTAGGACAACCAACAACAAAAATACTCTCTTGAGCATCAACTGCTCAACAATTCAATTCATTTATTCTTACCAGTATTAAATGTATTCCTCAGAGATGACACCCATTATAAATTATTTAAACAATATGACGTGCTAACCAAGTATTAACCGAAAAATCAATACAAAAATAACAACGGTAGCTATTCACTCATACAAGCATCAAAAATTGAAGATTATCATTAATTACAAATTTTTTTGGTCCTTTTTAAGTACTATACAATAAATGTTTTTGAAGTGTTGAAGGATTGCCACACTCCTGTGATGTCTTTGGGTGTCACAAATGAAATTTGGCCAAGATTTGTAGTTAATAGCCCATGAAAATTGTTTTGTGATTTGAATAAGCATTTCTTTAACATACAGTACATTTGAATATTAATGTGGTCTGATTTCAATAGTTATTTTTACTAACTTCAAGACTGTCTAATATTGAGTATCTATTAGGCTGGTGGTTCTTAAAATATAAATCCTTTTAATAGTTTAAAGAAAGTGAATCCCATAATAAGTTCCAAATAAGTTGCAAACCATAATTTTTATATATAATCCCCAGTTTGGTATTGATCAGTAAAGATAATAAAATATCATCATCTTATTCCACACAAAGCTAACACTTATATTATTCAGCTTAAAGATACCCTAGAATTGATTACCACATAACAGACATGGGCAAATGCAGCTCTTTTGAGTTACATGCGGCTCTTGCTGAAAGTGTTTTCTGCTTTTTATTATTTTTACAATTTTGTGAAAATATGTTATATAATAAAAGTGCAGTACAGATCTGCAGCTCCCATGCATTTTGCAAAACCTATTTCGGCACCCACTTAACTCTTGTTTGCCCACCCCTGCCATATAACATTAGTAAATTAGAAAGTTTTTTTACAATCGGTAAAGACTGAGATTAAAATTTTTCACTCTACTAGCTAAACCTATAATGCTGTTAATAAGATAAGTAAGAAAGGAGAAAAAGTTAGATGAGATTTCAACTTTATTAATTAAGGAAGCTACTTAATTAGCAATTTGTAATCAATCTGTCTTTATAAAGAAGTTTTTCCTTTTCTTGAGCCAAAGATAATATGGTGGCACTGGCCAACAATTTTTACTATATTGCCAGTACCACCAAAACTGGCAGCACCAACCAAGACTTACAAGCAATATAGAAAATTGGCATTGATAAAAATTTTGATCTCCGGTTCATTTATATTTAAACTATAGTTCCAATTTGGAGTATGGAAAACTTGTGAGGAAGAAACTCTTGCTAGAGGGATAACAGGAATTTAGCCATGCAAGTCAAAGCTGTACTCTACCAATTATCTAATAAAATAGGAAAATTTCTCTAGAAATAGAAAGTAGTAATGTAAGTAAAGATTTTCCACATAAAATACTCTCAGCATTAAGTTGATTTTAATCTTTTAGCAACAAATTATTTTGCAAATAGCTTATTCTATAGTGTAACTGAAAAGTGGTGCAAATGAATTTATGTTTGGTTATTTCCTTTTATATATATATATTTATGGAACAAAAAAAGAAATCAAACCAAATATTTTAAAACCATGATTATAGATAGAGGAATGTAGCAAAAATTCAATTAGTAAATTAAGAAAAGCCTTACTTTGTTTCTGGTCCATATGTTCTTTTATACTTTTGTCTTCTTGCAATTCCCTACTGGGCATTGGAAATAGTTTTTGTTAATAAGAAATAATTGATATAAATATATTTTAAAAACTATAATAATTAATAATAGATTATAATCTATTTTACAATATACAGTGGGTGATCGGTTAATGCACATAATCCGTTCCAAGACTTTGTTTGCTATCCAAATTGTTCGTTAACCAATTATAGATTTACCATAGGATTTTATGGGAATTTAATTAATTTGTTCTGGAGACCCCAAAAATTAAAAAATATGTACTTTCTTATTACATTTGTACATATGTATTTTCATTATTACATATAAATATAGTCATGTTTTTTCCATTTGTGGGGGTTAAAGAATCTGTCTGATGTCGATTGCTTTTCTCTCTGGGATTTTTCAGAAGTAATTAATAGCATTGTTGTCATAGAGATCTCCATGCCTATTAACCTCAACCCGGTTTGTATGCCATTCTAAGACCATTGTTCTGACATCCTCCCACTTCTTCAAAAGATCTTGAGGATTAATGCCAACATCTGCTTTTAAAGATCTTTTGAAGAAGTGGGAGGATGTCAGAACAATGGTCTTAGAATGGCATACAAACCGGGTTGAGGTTAATAGGCATGGAGGCTTTTTCAGAAGAAAACATATCTTGCCGAGTTTCTTGGTGTTCTTCATTCAAGAGTTTTTGGCGTTGTTCTGTCGTCAGATCATTTCGAGTTCCATTATGAACTCTTCAATGCTCTATTTCTCAGATGTGATTTTTGTTACTCCTTTAGCTGCTTGAATCTTCTTGATTATACTGTAAACCTGTTCAAGCCATACTGCCCAGCAACATGAGACATCTTCTGCCCACTCTCTACCTTTACTATTATATTCTCATCTTTCAAAAATAAAACAGATGCAAAACTTATAAATATATAAAGCTTTATATATATATGAAGCATGTAATGCCGTAATGTGGTAAGTGCCATTTTTCTCTAAATACATTTTATTGAAGAATTGAATTCTAAATGCAATGTTTTCTGCCACAAAAGAATATTGTGGCAATATTGGTATTGTAAGTGGCTGTATTTTGAAGATGAATTTATGTGAAAATATTATGTTTAAAGTGCCAGAGTGCAAGTCACATGACTTTTGGCACATAAAACATTGCAGTTTGTATGTACATCATTTTGATATTCCAGAGAATTTGTAACAAACCCAGTGAGTTTTTTAATCATTTTAGTGTAAAATTGAAATGAATTCATTCATTAGAAAAAATGTTTTTTACCTTTCCTGAAAAGTTTCTTTTTTGGCATTGCACGCTTCATATAATTTTAAAAGCTTTTTCTCATGATGATATTTCTCTTTTCAACTACTTAAAAAGAGAAATATCATGTTGCCAATAATGTTTCGGCGTGGATTTGTCTGCCCCAGAACAGTGCTCTAGCTTATTATTGAGAATAGATTGGTAAAGAAAAGGATGGAACATGTTACTCAACAACTGGGATCTTAAATTATCTGGAATTTTAAAGAGTGGGTCTCCAAATTAACCATTCCAATTAGTCCCTATTTACTGTCGTTGCTCTCCAATTGACTTCTTTTCCATATCCAGGTAATGCAAGACTAGATCAGTTCCATAGAAAGGACAACTTTCGATATTCAACTACTGAAATCTAAGAGCGAAAGTTTTACTACCTTGTTTGACATTCATGAACATTACAAATTGTAAGTCTACTCAGAACCTGAAAGTAGTTGATAGTGATAATGCAATGTATCGCTCATAATTATTTTTATTCTATTTCAAAACATCGTCAGATTGTTTCCAATAGTTTAATAAGATCTGTTTACAAAATGGCAATATATTTTATTAATATATATATAAAATAACGAAGAGGTCGCGATATGAAAACATTTGCAAACTTGAACTGTTATAATCAATAAATATTTCTTGAAACAACAAAATGTTCATTGCAATTTTTACACTTTATACAAGTATATTACTTTTAAAACAAATCGATTTAAAATGCCATAAAAACATTTTTCGAAACTAAGCAGAAATAAATTATAAGAAAACTATTAAGATAATCGACATTATGTTCAATTAAAATTAAACAGTTCTGACAAAACTGATTTCTTAAACATCAAAGACAACATTCTTTTCAATACAATTACACAATAACATTGACATCTGGCCCACTAGAGTTTTTGTTTACAGAGTCACCTTGTCATCAATGGTGGGGAGTGGGTGGCAGCTCTCATGACACTCTTTTGAGAGTAATAAACTTTTACTAACCTGACCTTGACACACGATCTACCCCTCTCCAATTACTAAGATCAACAACTGATATGGGGAGCTTTTGTTTAGATGGTAATAAAACATTTAGCGGTTTGTTTATTATAGAAATGGATGAGACTCCTCCCACTCTACTCAGCTTACCACAGAAGCAATAAACACTTACTACTCGACATTGACACCCAATCTATTTCTCTCTCTCTGATTACAAAAAACCGATGGAAGTCAATTGGTGAAAGATGAGATAATTTACTGGCAAGTGAAACTTGATATGTTTATTTTTAAGCTGTATCGTATCTAATTACAAAAAAATAAACATAAATAAAATGTTATGAACAAGGAAAAGTATGAATATAAAAGATACAATCATAATTTCTGACAATCGGTGGCTGCAATTTTAAAATAAAAGCTGACGCTATGCACACAATGTTAGAGAAGTGATCAGCGATTAGTATTGTCAGCCTACAGTGCTATAAAATGACCCCCTCGATCGATTGATAATATAAAACGTCTGTAATACTGTGCTCACAAAAAAGTTTATGAAACCATTGCAATCGTTTGTAGAGTTACAGAATTTATGCTTATATTGTTATTTAAATTTGATTCGTTTAATGAAAAAGTAGATTGAATTATAGAATAATAAGAACAGGTTTAATAATACTTTGGAGATTAAATGGGTACTAGCAGTTCCAAAATTTGACAAAGTTGGTTGGCATTAATAATCATTCCAACCTATACTAAGTATAAATTAATTAAAAGAACATTTTAGAATTATTTTGATTAAACTCAGTGTTACAGCATCAAAATATAAATAATTATATCGATTCATTTTACATAAGCAAGAACACCAACAACTGTTGTAGTTTATGTGCTTGCTTATGCATGTAGGGTAGTTCTATTTTTAATAGCCAATATTTAAGAGTTAGTTATAAAAAGTCTTAATATGACTTTTTTGAATTCAACTTTGAAATGTTAATTAAATGTGACATATTTTATTATTAATAAAATAACATATAGAACTAAGTGAATGGTTATGCCTACTCTATATTCATTATCAAGTTAAAAATTGTATTGAATATACAGAATCTTAAAAAATTTCTTTGTATTTATTATTAACATTTTACAACAAATTACATTAAAAAATATACAGGCATCCCCTATTACATAATTGATTGATTTCAAGAAAATGTCAGTGAATTGATTTTTACATGTATCTCAAAATAAAAAAAATAATAATAGTATTCAAAGACATTTCTTTACCAATTGTAAAAAGCTAAAATTTAGAAATACAAATGTAGATCATATGAATTAATGATGCAGGAACCAAGTCTGGATAATCCTTTTGCTATTCCTTAGAAGTTTCTGGATAAAAGAACTGATTTTCAACTCCAGTTAAGAAGTTATTGCACAATTGGAATTTGAGTGTCTTAAAAATTCAAGACACTATTTGTAAAAACTGAACAATTATAACTTGGTTGTTCAATCAGATATGCAGGCATACTTGCAGCCATGTCATTTAACAGCAGCAAGCCAAAACTGTTATCATTAGTAAATTTTGTGAATGTGCCATTCTTGTAATTTTTACAGTATGAGTTTGAAATTTTTTCACTTGTCTTCATTCTCAGAAACATACTGTATATTCATACAAATATATTTGTGTGTAGATTCTACAGAACAGGTAGGTCATCAGCTGTTGATTTTACCATTTCATATTCTTTAACTCTACTTTAAACATTATTTACTGCTGACATATTGTGGCACATTTAGTTTGTCCAGCTATGGATTGCTTGAAGCATAGAGGAAAACATATACAATCAATAACAATAGCTCCTAAAAGCCTTATTATTGGTAAGAGTAAAAAAAATGGAATGGAATAAAGCAAACCTCACTATCTATCTAGGTAATAAAATGAGTGTTTTTGGATGCAGACTGCTCAAAACAAACATTAAACCAGACAAAGGAGGAAGGGAAAATTCCTGAAACATAGAAATCTATTATACAACACTACAAACGTTGATCAGAGAATGAATAAATATTCTATGAGAGCTGCATTCCAAAGATGGCCAATAGATGTATTTTATAGCATACTTGATAATGTTTGGCAGCAAGCATTTCCTGGATCATTCATAAAAAGTTACTGACAGAATATCCTTTGAGAATTTATGTCAAACTAATGGAAGAGCAACAGTTGATTATGTGTAAGTAAAATCTCAGCTCTAAATCAGAATCAAGAGCAGACGATGAAAGTCAAATTCTGAATACGGCGAAGTGTCAAAAATCCAGATTAGACCATCAAAAAGCACTTTCGGTGGGTAACTTCTGGGTTGATGTTCCAACGTTCATTCCAAAGTTGCAATTTTTTAATTTTGATCAGTATACTTTGTTTAGATAGAGTAAATATAAATTAAACTTTGAATCTTTGTAAACATATTCTTATATTCCTTGTGAAGTACTGGCTTGAATTTAAAACATTTAAACTTGAATTACAGTGTATTCAGAGTTTATAATAATTAATTCAGTGTTTATTTTTATTTTTCAAAATCACATTATAGCAAAATTCTGTAAGTGAGAATATATGTAATAAAAGATACCTGTACAGAGTAACTTTAAAAGTGATTCACATTCTATAAAACTGACCTTTTCCTATCCATTTCAATAGTGTCTACTATTTCGTTTCGTTGTTCAACCACATCCAAAAGTCTCTGGAGCAACTCTTCCTCTTTTGAAGCATCCTCTTCTCTTCTTTCGTTGGCTAAATGGAGAAAATAAAGAAAATAAGTATATATACTGTATGTATAAAGTAATCGATAACTATATTAGCATTATTTTATGTGAAGATTATTTTTATTCGTAACACATCTGTTAGTAATTTAATCTTTGACAAGTTAATCAATCAACAGAAAAATCTACAAAATGAAATTTTGCATATGTTATCAGATGTTTAATGTTAGCAGACATTAAACATCTGATAACATAACACAACATAAATAATCTTACAATAAAATGTCAATGTTTTAGAGTTTCAGGAAATTCCCATGCATATATACTCATAATTTTCAACAGAAAAATTTCATTAGAGTATACACCAATGTTTTCAACTGTTGGTGCCAGTTCTGGTCTGCAGAAAAATATTTGACTGTACCGAAGCCGGTGCACTCGATTACAGGTGACATTTAAATAGTAATCTAGAGGTAATTAACCTTCCAATGACCAGGTGGGGTCATTTTATGACTCCAATGCCAGTTTTTGTTGAATATTTAACACAAAAATCTTTTAGCACTTTCATAATTTTTAGCTAAGTTTTACACTATTATATAATATATTATAAGATTTTGTCCAAAAAAACATAAAATATTCCCCTAAAATAAAATTATTTTTGGGTCGAGATCAGTAATTGATTCCATGTGGTCATTAATGATAAAATATGAATAGATGCATTAAACAATTTTATAAGCTTATTATTTGAGCACATTGACTTGTGTACTTGTGAGGATTGGACTTGACGAAAATTGGGAGAGAAAATTTATCTTTCAAAAGTTTTCTAATTTTATTACTGGAGGATGATCGCAGCTCTCTCTCCAGAGTCATTTTCTTTCCCAGGGAACTAATAGCACAAATTCACGATTGGTGAAAAATGATAACGTGGCTTGAGGATATGAAAAGGAGTGACTCAAGGATGAGGGGTTGTCGAGAGTCCACCAATCCGACTCCCTTCTTTTTTGACATGAATGCTCGATCACTGACTGCTTCGTTTGCCTTTCTCCATTCTCTTGATTGCCAATCTGATCCTGTTGCTGTTCCAAAATCTGACAAGCCGACAAATTCCCTTTGACGATGAAAAAGAGACAGACATTATCATCTCTATGATCATCGATCAACACGACAAGCTGCTGATCAAAATATTTCACCTCGCGCATACTATTGTAAGCTCTTTCTCAGCCAGGAATCCATTAACCTCAGATGACGCTATATGCCTATAGATACTTTAACTCGCTACTAGAAAGCTAAACAGAATTCTCGGTTACCTTGTGTGTGTGTGTAAATATTTATATAAATAAACATGTATTTTCTGTTCTAATTTAGTAGTAGTGTGCACTTCTTCTGATCTGCCATCTCTCAACACTCATGCCCATGCACACGACTGCTCGCACAAATTCCAAAGTTGCGACCGTTAAAGTTTCTGTGTCTATCCTGACTAGGCACTAAAGAAGTGCCAACCCTCTGGTCACATACTGTACATATGCTAAAGCATGTTGTTATGTGAACACCTGCTTCTAAACATATTATAACTTGTCATTGCATGCTTGTTTTGTAGCCTGTATAGCCTATTTCTTGCTGGATATGTGCTTTCACTTTACAATCTGTGGTGGTTGAGTAATGGTGCATAAATATCTGACTCGGGACAAGCTTGTCCCAAGTCAGATATTAGTCAATGAAGATTTTGATGACATTCCTGGTGAAGCATTATTCAAAAATGACAGTGGAATTGAAGATCATGAATTATCCAAATCATCTACTTCTAATGACAGTGAATTACACAACAATATGCCATCATGTAGTACATTAATCAAAATAATTAAGTTTAAATGAACATCTGTTAACTGAAAATGTAATCTTATTGCATTATACAGTGGAATCTCAGTTGACAAACTTAATCCATTCTGCAANAATCATCTACTTCTAATGACAGTGAATTACACAACAATATGCCATCATGTAGTACATTAATCAAAATAATTAAGTTTAAATGAACATCTGTTAACTGAAAATGTAATCTTATTGCATTATACAGTGGAATCTCAGTTGACAAACTTAATCCATTCTGCAACTCTGTTCATTAACCAAAGCAATTTTTTCCATAGAAATTAATTCAAGTACAATTTATCCATTCTAGCCTCCAGAATTTTTGTAATTTTATTTGTAAAATGGGTTGGTTTTCTTTGATGAAAATATAGGAAAACATAGTATTATCATTACAGCAACAAATATGTAAACTTTATTTAATAAAATAGCACTCTATAATTAAGTTTAAATGAACATCTGTTAACTGAAAATGTAATCTTATTGCATTATACAGTGGAATCTCAGTTGACAAACTTAATCCATTCTGCAANAATCATCTACTTCTAATGACAGTGAATTACACAACAATATGCCATCATGTAGTACATTAATCAAAATAATTAAGTTTAAATGAACATCTGTTAACTGAAAATGTAATCTTATTGCATTATACAGTGGAATCTCAGTTGACAAACTTAATCCATTCTGCAACTCTGTTCATTAACCAAAGCAATTTTTTCCATAGAAATTAATTCAAGTACAATTTATCCATTCTAGCCTCCAGAATTTTTGTAATTTTATTTGTAAAATGGGTTGGTTTTCTTTGATGAAAATATAGGAAAACATAGTATTATCATTACAGCAACAAATATGTAAACTTTATTTAATAAAATAGCACTCTACTGTACATACATTTTTTTTGTTGTAGTTGGTGGCAGACGAGTGGAGCTTAATACTTGGAAGGGGAAGCCCCCTCTATAAAAATATCAGGTAGCAATGCATTGGGAGATTATTCGAGTCAAGGTCTCTTTTGATGGGGAACAAGAAAGTGGTCTAAAGTTAATTGTCTTATTTTTTTAATCAAAATTTTTATAAAATGTGATATCGCATTGTCATTCATTAAATTAATGGCCCTATTAGTCACAACTTTGTTAGGGTGGTGCTTCTCGATAAATATTCCTGCACATCATTCCATTTTCTGCAAATTTCCTTGATCTCAGCACTTGTGATTTCTTGCCTAACCTTCTCTTCTTCTGATGAATGCTCTTCTTGTAAGACTTTCACCTGTTCTTCATGCAAGGCAACCAGCTCTTCTGCAGTTAGTTCATTTTGATGGTCCTTCATCAACTCTTCCATGTCTGCATCATCAACCTCTAATCCCAAACTCTTGCCAATAGAAATGATTTCATGCACTACATCAGGAGAGCTCTCTGCTTCAAATCCCTCAAAGTTTTACTCTGGGACAAAAGTTGGCCAAAGTTTCCTACAAGTCAAATGCAAAATGCAGTGAGATATCTCACTCCAGGCTTTGTCAATAAGGTCGATACCATGCAGGATGTTATATTACACCTTCCAAAATGCTCTAAGGGTTAAACACTTGATTTCAGACATACTCTTCACTTTTTACAAACTCTACAAATTCATCCACAAATGTTTTTGCTGCTTTTTCATCTGAACTTGAAGTCTCCCCATGCCTTATGACACTGTGAATGCCATTTTGTCAACGAAACTTATCAAACCACCCTCAGCTCGCTTTAAAGTCTGCCCATCTGCACTTGTACTGGGTGTCTGTGTCAACAAGTCACTGTGTGAATTTTTAGCCTTTTCACAAATTATAGCTTCACTAACACTGTCTCCAGCAAGTTGCTTTTCATTGATCCATATTAGCAACAGTTTTTCAACTTTATCTAAAACTTTAGATCTTTGTTTTGATATCACATACACTCCTTTAGCCACTTCAGCAGCCTTAAATGCTTCTTTGTTTTTAATAATTGTAGAGATAGTTGATTTTGCCACATTATATTCTTTAGTAGTGTCAGAAACACAAATGACATTCTCATGTTTTGTAATAATTTCTTTCTTTAATGCTACACTAAAATGTTTTCTATTGCCACTATCACTTGTCTCTTTCTTATGTGTCATATTGATTAAATATATAAATTACAAAATTGAAAAAAGAAGTTCTAAAATAATATTCTAAAGAAAATCTTACCAGGTTTATTCATCAGACACCGAATTTGGAATTCAATCTCTACCTGTTCTTCTTCCAATCTCTGAGATCTTTTTCTGAAAACAATATATTTTTAATAATTGCTTTATTTTTACATTCTAAAAATGGGACTTTTTTCATGTTCTGCTTTATATTTCACAAATGTATTTTGTAGATGTAAGAAAATGCAGTATTAATTTCTTTTAAATATTCTAGTTATTTCTTTCGACTTGCAAGTCAGACACAATTTTCAGCATCTGACTTTTTCAAATCATTCTATGAGAATAAATTCACATTTTATTTACTAAAAAATATATTTCAAAATTTAGAATGAAAGAGTTCAATACCAGATGTTGTTCCTACAACATTTTATATAAAATTATTTCAAAAGAATCTTATATTAATTAATGTTTATCTTAAGGAACATTAAGTGATCTATTTTATCTACTATTAATTATTTCATTTTCCTTTGAAAGTTCTTGAAAGTCTATCAGGAGAGAGAGAAAATTAGCAACTCTTTATAGATGTAATCTTTATCAAATGATCAAAATTTTATACAGATGTACTGTATACTATCTTCAACTGTATTAATACAAAGAATGACAAATGGGGTACAACTTTATTACTTATCGTTTGACAACAAGGTCTATTAATCAATTGTAAGAACTGATAAAATAATAACGTATTCTCAGAAATATTTGAGGAAAGAAAATATTTATTTAGTAAATATTTTGATTTAATTTAGCACATAACTATTAAAGTAATTATTTAGGATTGAAATTGATAGATACAGAGAAATATTTTTTCTGTCATTAACAAATTGGAACAATGTTTGCAACCTAAAAAACTAAAAACAAAATTCTGGAAGGTATTTAAATCAATAAAATTCCTATTTTATTTTAATCTTTCTCTCTCTTATACATCTTTTATTATACTGGTTAAAATCTGTATAAACAAACTATTTACTTACATGTACATTAATTCAGCTTGTCTTCTAAATAAGGCATTCTTCAGATTTACTAACTCGAATAAATCTAATATGGCCTTTTCTTCTTCCATGGATATTTCAGAATCTATTAAACATATTAAAATTATCATTAATACATTTACAAAAATTACTTTAATTGATTATATTGTGAAATAGTAATAATCATTTGGGCAAGCACAGTATATAACTTGGCATGCAGCATCATTCTTAACAGCTACCATATAGACTGTTTAGTTTCTATAAATATTTATGAATAGTATTGATATATTTTTCTGTTTTTTATGCTTTTATGTTAAAGTGAGAAACTGTTTTATAACAACAACATATTGTTAGATGATACAGTAGAACCTCGATTATCCGCCCTAATTGGGGACTGGGGTTGGTCGGATAACCGAAAAGTATGAAAAAATCCATTATTAGTGTAGTATATTATTATATCCCATGTAATTAGTATATCGCTATTAACCTATTTTGCATTGAATTTTCATCGATGTTAAGCCTAACAAAAATTTTTTAAAATAATAATCGTCGCTATTGTAGCGCCACATCACTAGCGGACATTTGAAATTTGCCGACCAGGACGGTCGGTTAACCGAGGGGTCGGTTGATAGGGGGGCGGATAATCGAGGTTCTACTGTAATATTTTGTGAGTTGATAATTCTACAAAATATTTGAAAGTGCGGCTAATAGCACTGAATGATCTTCTATACTTATATTTTAACTTGTAATAACAGTTGTTTAACAGTGTCAAATATACATAATTATTTATTACCGCATTATAAAAAGGATTAACTGTGCAACATTTCCGGTTCTTGATAACTGGGGGGAATAGACTACAGTACACACTAAGTTAAACTAATTATTGCACAAGATTGTTCAGATTAATTGAATTTTATATTGGAAAAAAAATGGAGGCGAAAAAGGACTAGGTAAATACAACAAATATATGTGGTGCCCGTCCCTCACGTTGACATGACTTGGTCGAGTCCGATGTCATGTGCAAGCATCCTGCGCAGGTGGGAAAAAAGAAGGACTGTTAGAGCAACAACATAGCACGAATGGTGTGTCCTCATCATGATGATTAATATCCGTTTAATAATTAGTATCAAGATGACTTGTTTAGTGCTCCTCATTTTGTAATGTTTTTTCTGTATTGTATTACAATATACTTCATTATACGTCATAAGAAGTTCTTCATATTCTTTCTACACTGATTGGCACCCAGCCATCTATAGTACCCACATATATATAAAATGTTTAATTATATATAATTAAACATTTTATATATAAGTGTGTAGTACATATTAATTTTACAAATTTGCTGTTTTTAAAAATCTGATTCCATTTTTCTTTTTACTAAGATGACCTTTTATCAAGTCTATTGCAGGTTTGGCCAGGTCCACTACGGGGCAGACGGGTAGTATGGGACATGGCCCACATATCTGGGACAGACCACCCACCAAAAAATTCCAGAGGTTTTCAGCCCATCTGGGTTTGTTCTAGGTTCCTCAGAGCAGTAGGCTGACACCTTAATTGCTTGGCCATCTGGCCATCAATTTCTTTTTAATTGGAACACAGCTACAAAACAAGCAAAATTGATTTGGATTAAGTGGCATTTAATTTACCACAGGTTCAGATTAACAAGTAGGGAAGTCCCAATACTGCCAATACCATGTAATTTTTGTATTTGATACTTTTGGTCCAATATCACTATCTCTTCTTGGTATCAGATTGTTACATTTTTCAGACAGGTAAGATCCAACCAAAGTTGGATTTTGCAGCTGAATCCAAAACTGGAAGAAGTCAGTTTCAGCCAAAACTGAAACAAATCTTATACTATTTTTGGTTAAATTAAATTTATATAATAAATATTAATAACCAAAATCAATAAATTTATTACATCAAATTTCATTTTCAGAATCCACATACACTATGGTTAGGAGTTCAGATTATTATAAATAATTTGCCAATTAGTTGAAAAAAATTCAAAAATACATTAAAATGTTAAATCAATTTATACAATATTAGTAACATTTAGTTTATATTAGAAATAAGTTTTAATATTTGAATATAATGTGCTTTATTGTTTCAGTTATTGTTAAAATTAAAAGTTTCGATAAACAAGCCACAGACTGAACAGCAAGGACCTGCTTGATTTCCAATTTTGATACCCGATGCCAATACTGGCTAGTATCAATACATTAAGATCAATACCGATACTTTAAAACTACTCATGATACTGGTGTGGATACTTTTGTGGTATTGAGATGTCCCTATTAACAAGAATATATTGTATTTCTAAAGAAAAGTTTGTCACAATTTCCTTATAAGGAGACTAGGCACGTCTTAAATTTAAGAAAAATGAGGTGGTCAATAAACATCACCTTTTTTTATTTTAAATTAAAGTTAAAATGGCAATCATAGATTCTGTATTAAATTGCGTACCTTCACGTTCTCTGATCAACATTTCTAATTCTCGACCTCGCTTTTCCAACTGTTGCTGCTTCTTTTCGATGTCCAACATTTCGGCTTTAATATCTTCAATGGGGATCATCTTGATCTATTTAATAAATATTATACTTTTGTTATAAAAAGAAATTTTTTGAGTCAAATTCTTTAGTTAATTATAATTCACTTATTAAATAAACATACTGATTTCATTAAAAATTTTTCATTTTTACACTCAAGTAGTTGAGTAATTACATAACTAATTTATAGGTATATCCAAACTTCTATGTTACTAACAAAACTCTTACTAGCAGTGGGATATAGTTACAGTGACCATACATCCTTTATTTAAGAGGACAGTCCTTTATTTCACTGCTCTGTCCTTTAACTTTATTTATTTTCTAAAATAGGCATTTTGTCCTTTATTTTGTAAAGTTGACGCAAAGTTTAAAAAAATTTTTTTTAATAATATATTGAACAAGTTAGTTTTGTATACGCCATCACGACCAGTGTTGCATTGCTACATAGAGCGCAGTAGTGCAGTGTGTCGCCAACCAAACGGCCCACTGACAGTACCAGGGGGTGGACACTCTTATGGGGATTTTTGTGATAGTTTTTTAACTCTCTAGTTGATGGATGATACACTTGTTAATTAAAGCTGAAGTTAGTTGAAAGAAAAAATGAGGGGTTTCTTCCTATTGTTATTAGAAAAGTGGTTTTAGCATTAGAAAAATCAGAAAATATACAAGCCAAAAAATTCAATGATGCTGTGTACACATTTTATCAAACGTGCATAGATTATCTAAATAATTGGGACATGTTTTTTATTGAAATAGAGGTGTTTGAATGGGTCACATTATGCGAAATCCCTTTGTGGGCGAAAGTAGAGGAAAGCTATATCTTTATTTCGAATCATTGGTCCGTAAATATACTCGACGGTGAATTATTTGATGAAGTTTCATGTGTAAAAAAATATGTCACAAACGAAAAGATCGACGAATGGTGACAGAATAACCAGCCCTGCCATCAAAGGTGGATTGAGATTTTTGAACATTTTACAGCAAAAGAAATTGTTTTCAAAAACATTTGTAAAATCGTAGAATTTTCTTTGTCTCCCTGGATCTAATGCCCCCGTTGAACGAATATTTTCATTGGTGAATAATATGTGGACGAATGAAAAAACTGATTTAAAAGTAAGCACATTAGAAGCATGTATTTCCATCAAATACAACTTTCAAATGAACTGTATGGAATTTTATGACTTTAAAGCATGAAACGGCGCTATAAAAAAAAATTAATTCTACTGAAAAGTATCAAAATTAATGTTATTTAAATTTTTACAATGTGTGTATGTGTAATAATTCAGATTGTTTAAAATTTTAATGTATGCATTGTTGTATGCTACTATTTTCGTAATAAATGTTATAAACTTATGAATTTTATAAGGTATTTTTTGATTTTCTTCGATATGTCCTTTATTTTCCCCCCAAAAATATGGTCACTGTAGATATAGTGCAACTTTGTTGTATTAACAGAAAGAGGCAACCCTTGCATTTGCAAAGTCTTCAAGATTTCTATCTAATCTTTGCTTCTTTGATAAATTATATTGCATTAGATTATACAACTAATATAATCTGATGCATCAATCTTGTGATAATACAGTAGAGCATCGATTATCCGAATCAATTGGGGACTGGGGTTGTTCGGATAACTGATATTTCAAATAACCGATTATGTACGAAAAAATAATTTAACATATCCGATGTCGAAATTTTTCTCCGTTGCGTGTCGCTTCGCGTTGAATTTTCGTCGATGTTAAGCCTAACTAAGACTATTGTATTGTTAAAAATTATTTTTTTATTTTGTACAAACAAAATAAATATATTGAAAAATATAAAAACAATAAACAATCATACTTCAGAAGTTAATTTAGTATCAAAAACGTAAAATATTTAAGTAGCCCAAGATATAGCCAAAGATTGCAGTACCACAGCGCTAGTGAAAATTTAAATTTGCTGACTGGAATTCTTTCGGATAATCAACGCTCTACTGTATATGTTAATATCAATAAATGTTTTATTATTTATAAATGGGTGTATCAAAAATTAATATTACATAATTCCTTGCATCAATTATCATGAAAAAATTAGGGAAATGTTTTGACAGTTAGAAGGTTTTATGCATGTTCCAGTCACAGCGTCTGATGGCAAGCCTGCACACCAGATTTCATTCACATTTTGAAAAGTACATGTGAGTGACTATGACTAAAGTGATTACTGAGTATTACTAGGCATAATTTGATTTTTGGACAGAGACTATGCTATGTGAGATTCTTTGGAAGCTGGCAATTGTGTACAAAAGTGCTGTAATAGCTGTGAAACAAGCGTAATTTTGGTACTAAGAATTTGATTTGGGAAGGACACAATCATCCATCAACTTCAAATGAGCTTATTCTGTATCAACAAAGTGGTTTGAACAAACAGACAAATCACTTTAAACAAACTGAAGGACATATTTGGCTATTAATGTGGGACACTGTCCATGAGCATTTGGGTTTCCACAAAGTCTCCAGGCACAAATCAAAAGTACCTGTGTCTTTGGAATGCTTGTACCATTGTATGAAAGAGAGGAAAGAATTTTTGAGTTTCATTGTCACTGGAAACAAAACCTGGATTCATCACATAATCTAAAACAAAGAAGGAATCCATGAAATGGAAACATCCAGCATTTGTCAACAAAAAGTTTGGCATCAGCAAGTTCTGGAAAAGCTTTGGTGACTCTCATTTGAAACATTCATGGGTATCTGCCAATGGAGTTCTCACCAAGAGGGATGACAGT
Source organism: Centruroides sculpturatus (assembly GCF_000671375.1). Classification (NCBI taxonomy): domain Eukaryota; kingdom Metazoa; phylum Arthropoda; class Arachnida; order Scorpiones; family Buthidae; genus Centruroides; species Centruroides sculpturatus. Next base: position 136,278 of record NW_019384645.1, on the reverse strand, counting down.
GAATGCCAATGCTTATCAGGAAATGCTTGTTTGAAGGAGGCCATTTGTCACAAGCGGCCAGGTCTTTTGTCCCATGGTGTTGTGTTTTTCACAACAATGTGCACCCACTGCCAAAAACAATTTCATTGCTTCAGAAGTAAAAGTGAGAGATTTTGGCCCAGACTTCCACTTTTTCCCACAATTCAAAAAAGCATCTCTGAGGGAAATGCTACTGGCCAGACTAAGAAGTACAAACTAAAATCCACAAACCACTATATCCAGTTATGAGGACCAGGAGTTTCTTGCAAAGATATGGAACAACTGGTAGTGCACTGCTATAAATGCCTCTGCAAGAATGGAATTATGTTAAAAAAATAGATGACACTTTCAAAATACTTAATTGCCTATCATTTAACTGTACTATGTTTAATCAATGAATAAAAAATTGGGAAAGTTGACTTATGATACACTTACATATTTTAGACTATTTTTTCCTCTGAGAAATTTCCCCTTTAAAATAGGAAAAGTATTTTTAAAGGCCATAAATAAAAAATTAATTAAAAACATTCAAACATTAAACAAATGTTCCCAATTGCACAATTTAAGCTTTTATAAATGTTTTCAATATTCTGTCAAAGTTTCACAAAGTGTCATAAAGCTTTCACAGAATACTGAGAAAATACTAAAACAAATCTTTAATAATATACAAGTAAGTACTAAATAAGTAAAAAGTGTGTAATAATTATAAACTAACAAAGAGCAGAAAAGCAGATGGCTTTCTCAAACTGGTTTTAGAAGGATTTATTACCAAAAGTAGACCAAAGGAAGATGGTTGCAGAAAAAAGCTGCAGGATAGTCAGAAATTCAATGAAGAAGTAAACTTAAATTTACAAAGAATTAAATATTTTGCAGAGATCTTTGAAAACTTTACCTCTCTTTTCCGTGGAACGGGTACTGAAGGAGCAGGTCTTTTCTTTCTCCTCCATTGTTTAGGTTTATTTGTAACAGGTTGAATGGACGATTCTACATTTTTATCTTCTTTCTCTAATTTATTTTTCACATTTTCACTAACTTCAGAATCTGTTGTGTTCTGTTTATCATCTATACTAACGGGTGGTTTGGGTGCAATCTTTTTTTGAGACAAACGAGGCGATGGTCTTATTTGCTTCGTCTGAATCTTTTTATCTGTCTTAAACTCATTTCTTAAATTTTCTTTATTAAGAAGTGATTGTGACAATGTCGGTGGTAATGGAGCTTTTCTCTTCTTTTTTATTTCATTTCTCAATTCTGAAATATTAGAGCTGCTATAATGAGAATCAAATGAGGAATGGCTATGAATATCTGAACCATTGGATTTACAATCATCATCAGACGAATAAAATGGATTGAAATTTCTATCGTACTCATCATTATCAATGGAAACATTACACGAGTCTGTCGAAAGAATACTTGATTTATTCAAAGATAAAGTTTCGTCATCATTGTCTTCGTCTTCAGACGTATCAAAAGGATTTAAATCATCTGGATAATTTTCCTTTGCTGTCATCTCGGATTCATCGTCGTCATCTCCAAAAGGATTTAAATCTATAGGATAATCAATTTTTACACTATTTGAAAGCTCTGATGTTACTTCAGAAGTATTTGATTGTGAAACTTCGACTATTTGAGATTTTGAATTGTCAATTTTTTGTTCATCAGTTTCATTATATAATTTTATTGAATTGATTTTTTCATTATTTTCAATTGAAGTATCATTTTTTGTATCAATTTCTTCATTCTTTTCATCGCAAACTAATTTATCTTCCTCTTTAACACAAACAGAATCGACTTCTTTCTTCTCATCTTCACAAATAATATTACTTTTGATGTCCTTTTCTGAAGTACTATTTTCAACTTTGATTTTTTCAGATGGAAATTCCAAATTGACATATTCATCGTTTGAGAAGTCGGCTTTCTTTGAAAAAGAATTTTTTAAATCAGTCAAATTTGTAAAACTTTTATTACTGTACATTTTGTGGTATGTTCCTTGTTTACTCCATTTACTATGTAATACATTTTGTAATTCTTCATTTTCTTTGCCTTTCGTTGGAAATAATAAAGCTTCTGATAATCTGGAAAGCTTTGCAGTTTGTTGGATATTGTTGTCACTTGTTGTTCTCAAAAGACTTCTGCTTAAGAACGGTGCATTTTCTTTGGAAGACTTGATGACGGGTAAGTCTGAGACGCTTTTAATTTGATCGTTTGTTTCACATTTTTGCTCGGAGATACTTCGCTGTAGAGATTTTAAATGCATTGATTTTGTTTCTTCATTCTGGCTATAAACAAAAGGTTTATATGTATTAAAAACACTTTGATATTTCAAAGGAGAAGAGATGTCAGTTTTTGTTGTATCTTTAGACAGAAGATTATCTTCGATATTTTCTGAATTATCATTTTCTCTAGACGAATTCAAACATTTTGAAATATGAGAAAAATCAGGTTTCTTTGCAATGGGAGGCTTTTTTAACAATGGCATTTGATTAGATATTTTCTCAGATTTATTCATTTCTAATGAAGTTTGATCTTCCATTTCTTCTTTCTTCAAATCAAATGATCTATCTGTTTCTTCTATTTCTCCATTCTTTTTTAAATAGTTTGATTCTGGAATGTTTTCTCTATCATGAAAACTCTCTTTATGCAATTTAATTTCAGTTTCTTTGTTTAAATTATTTTGGAGGAAGACCTTTCTTGCTTCAGTAAATGTATCAGAAACACGTTTTGTTTGAAAATTTTCTTTTCTAGTTATATTTTCACTAGAATCTAAAGGTATGTTCAATTTTTCTTCGGATGCACTAACTGATGAATCCGCTTGTGAAGATTCGGCTTCTTCGTCCCGAGGACATATCGTACATTCGTAAGTTCCAGGCACTTCTCCTTCATTATAAGCTCCAGGTTTCAGTAATGCTTGACAACGACAGCATTTAAAACATGTTCGATGATATAATTTACCATCAACCATGAGTCTTTCAAGAATAAATACTCTGTGTTTACACGATTGGCATGTCTCATACTTTTTTCTTGATGGAAATTCAGTTACAGTGCCACCCAACTGTAAAAAGAAATAAAAACAAGTATCCAATTATTTTATATTTCTGTAATATTTTACTATTACACAAATTAATTCTTAATAATCTCCAAATTAAATTATGTATCACTTTCAATCTTTTTCTTTACAGAGGAAGCAAAATATCATCAATATAAACAAAAAATAATAATGAAATTTGGTGCTTATTTGAATAAATTCGTAGATAAACACTCAATTTGAAATTATTTTTACAGAGAGCAGCTGATACAAAAGGAACTACGAGCATAACAGGATCAACACAAATGGAATGTAAATATATATTTATTTATTTTTAATTTTGATCTCTTCTGCTTTGCAGATATCAAGAGATATTGCTATGAACATAATCAGTGTGTTCAAATGACAAGAATGGAGTCTGACATATTCTGGATAGATTCACTTGGAAGTTTCCAAGCCAATATTGACCTGATATGCTAGGCTCTGTTTTTCCTTTCCAGACTAAATTATGGCTAAATTTTTTACTTCCAAAAAAAATTTTGCCTAAATATAAAGAGAAATATACTGTATTTACTCAAATGTAAGACAGTTTTTTCAGATTTTAGCACTTCTGAAAATAGGATATGTTAAAGATTTGTTGTTGTATGTTATGGATAACAACTTTGTGTATCTTATTTTTCTGTCACTAATTCCATTGCACCATTTTAATGATTTTATTTTGCAATAAATACTGAACAAACAGATGTCAGTAGAATCATTTGTCATCATAAATTTGTCTCAAGTTGTCTATTTGAAAATAATCCAGGGGTGAGCATGTAGACACTAAGGTTCTTCTTACATTTTAGTAAATACTGTATACAATCAAAACCTGTTATAATTGGCATGAATACAGCAGTAATGCAATTTTTTTTTGTTTGAAAATTCCTTATCCAATTAAATACAAGAAAACTTTCCAACTACTTATTTATTACAAATATTTTGAAAACTTCAAAACATATTCCTTCCTTTTTAAAAAATGTCACCTAGCTTTTTAATACAATTATTAAGTTCTGTTGCTGATAAAATTAAGTTCTGTTGCAAACCATCTTCTTTTTGTAAATGACACTATTGTAAGAGGTTAAACTTTTAACATAGCTTTGACAACTGGACAAGCAGTTCACTCATGTTCTCCCTCCCACTCATTCCTACTACACAAGACAAAGATTTGTTCATTATATCTGTGAAGTGAACTCGTTATATTTTTATGTAAATAATTTATGGTTATGTTTTAAATGAAAACAAAATAAAAATTTGTATGTAATAACCATGTACTCATTACAATAAAGTTTGACTGTGTATAATTATATACATTAAGTAAAAAAGAAGTATTAAAAGATAAGTAGTGGGGCTATTATTTTGTAAAAATATTAATTACAAATCCCTTTAATGAAAATTTGATCTATACTGATAACCTTCAATATCCATTCAACATGATAATACCTCCATCTGTTTTAAGATCTTAAGGAATTAAAAAATTTAGCCATATTGTAATTGATTTATTTAGCAGCACTCATGATTATGTTTAGTAATATTAGATTTGTAAATAGGTAAAGAGTACAAACCAAAGCCCAAGTCTAATATGATTTGGGCTTTGGCTTGTACTATTTGTATACCTCTATCTTCTTGTTGCTTTGTGAATATAACAGCTAATTTAACACCTGTAACAATCTGATCTCAATGTGTTTGATGTATCAAAGTCATATATTCAGAATGGACTGTACAAATAGTTTGTAATTTCCTGAAAATATAAGAGATCTAAAATTTCAACTTTATAACTTCTATAATATATTGTTTTATAGTAGTCAGAGATAATACAAAAACTAGTTAATCAATGACTGAAAACCTTTTTATCAGTTTAATTTATTCATAATAAACTTCTATGGCTTATTTTTAAAACCTTATGATGACTGATAAACACAATCAAAAACATTTATTGTCAATAAATTAAGCTAGTAGAAAGGTTTCTCACTTTTTAATCAGACAATTTCATTAAATGCCAACATGATATTTGTAAAACATTAATTAATTAATATGTTCATTGTTTATAAAATTTATAATTTATTATATATTTATACGTTTAAAAATTTGTTATGAAGGGAGTTAATTTATTTAATTTTATTTAATAAAGTTTCTTTTTAAAGATATACAAGTGTTTAAAAAAGAAATACTCAAGAAGAAAAAGATAAAATGAATTTTATAGTTAGTTAAACAATATGAAATTATGTTAATGTTGAAATTTTTAACAAAATGTATAAATATTTAAAGCAGAGGTCAAGTTTTTGAAATTTTCATTTAATGTTTTCAATATTCCAATGCCTACAAAAATTACAACTAAAACAAAAGAATAATTACACTAAAAAGTTTTAGTGGATAACAAATACAAAATTGTTTTATTCTATATTCATTGCATTCAAAGCTTTTGAATACAGTGGTGCTTTGTACTTTGAGTTTAATCCATTCCAGGAGGCTGTTTGAACTTTGAATCATTCAAAGTCTGAAACAATTTCTCCTATTAGAAATAATGGAAAGTGAACTAACCCATTTCAATAAACTTAAAACTGCAAATATACATAATTTAAGGTAAAAGTAACACAATTAAATTCCCTAATAATAAATTAAAACATGAAAACAATAAATATGTAAATAATATATAATAAAATGAAAATTGCATTAACTGGGACAACATTGACTTTAGCATCTTAAACATGGCTGCCAGATCCACCACACGTACACCACTTTCATAACTTTCTGTTCAACCCAATGTCACCTTTACTTATTAGTCATGGCATCTGAGAAGTGGGTGGAAGCAATGAAGTCTAACAACAAAGAAGGTTGTAATAATGATGATTCAGATGATAAAGGAACTTACTGCAAAGCATGAAAATGGTATACATTTGGTGGATCCAGCAGCCATGTTTAAGAGCCTAAATCCACACTGTGTGATCAGTTAATACAATTTTCATATGTTACTTAACATAGATGTGTGAATTTAATTATAACAGCTATGAAATTTAACACGTTATTACTAATTTGTGATGTTATTCTTTGTTCAGAAGCTTATTTTATGCTTGGAATGAATTTTTCACTGCATACCTAGTTTGAACTTTGAAGCAAATTTTTTGTTGAATTTGGTGTTCAAACTCTGAAGTATGAAGTACTATTGTATTGTTAAAATTACATTCAGCATAAGAGTTTGTGTAAATTATCCTTCTGGAAATTTTAAAGAAAAATCTAAAATATTAATTTCTGTATTGTGTAAGGTTATATTAACATAAATTAAGTAAATTTTAATATACAGAATGATATTTTTAATGAAATGATTTTGATGTTAAGAATGATATTTAATCATATAATAAAAAATACAAGAAATGATTTGCACTAACCTTTTTTATTGAATCATTTTGAAAATTTTGAGTATGAAATTCTTGCTTTAAAAATTTACTTGAATCAGAAACTATAAATATTTTAGTAGTACAATTATTATTCATCATTCATATATTTTAATTATATAATTATTTAACAATGAAAATTTAAATCTAATTTAATGAATTATAATAGCAGGATCATTTAAAAATTTAAGCATTTGATATATTTATCATTATTCAAAGTAATTTTAACATGTTCATCAAACTGATCAATGAAAAACCACTAAAAAGTAATGAGTTCAAACTGCAGTCAAACTTCTATATAACAAAGTCACTAAATCCTGAAAAAAAAATTAGCTACAGGAAAATTTTGTTACACAGAAATAACACTTTTTGGTAAATAAAGTATTATTTTAATGAAATTTTTTCATTATTTTATGTAATTTTAATTTTAAGTTAGTTTACATTTTTTGTAAAAGAAATTTGGAATTTTTTGTTCCACAGTCCAAAAAATTTATACCTTGCAGTAATTTTTTTTTCAATAAAAAGATCTAACTATAAGTTACAGTATTATGAAGAAATAGTGCTTAATACAGTATTAAATTTATTTTAATACATAAATACTGTAACTCTAAAACATTTATTAATTGTAAATCGTTTAGGTCCAAACGCTCTCATTGACAGATAATTTCTCTCTCCCTTCTTTACAACTGGTAGCCATGTGGGGACAGATTACATGATAGTTTTAAAAGCTAATGACCAATATTTCTCATACCTGGGCTGCAGTTTTACAAAGAATTTACAGATTGATACCTGAAATCGAACATAAATTCAAACTTGACCAAATGGAGTCATTTTTACTTATTATCAACAGTCCTTACAAATTAAAAACAATTTGTTATATAGAAATTTAACTTTGTTATTTAGAAGCAATTTTACATATATTTTTGGCTGAAAGAGCTTTGTACAATGCAAAAATTCATTATATGGAAGTTTGACTGTATATTATTGTGACATTGTCACAATGCCAGGCTGCAATTTTTAATCATCTTTTAATTTAGAAAAAAATCACAAGACTTCCAGTCCAGACTGGAAGTTTGTATATAGTTAATTGGGGCTGCCGACCACTAAGTTTTCCATATATGGTCGCAGTTTTTATCTACCTAACTCCATTCCTGAGATTAACAAAGACAGACAGATTGACAAAAAGGAATGTATAGGTCTACAATCTGAAAATTGCAGCCTAGTTAAGCATATAATAAGTGAAGTTAAGTTTCATTTAAAAGATTTAATATTAGAGAAAATTAGATATATATTCAATATAATAACCCTCGTACACACTCGCTGAACCTTTATCCCTGGTACTGATTAGATTTTGGAACAAATGTTTTCAGCCTCACCCAAGGTCTGCTTCAAGTTAAATGAACACTGGATTCTCAGGTGAGGCCAAAAACATTTGTTCCGAAATCTAATCAGTACCAGGGATAAAGGTTCAATGAGTGTGTATGAGGGTGATCATAACACTAGTAAAAAGAGTAGAAGATAGATATATATATATATAT